>NW_025749176.1:0-26885 GCF_021184085.1 Oncorhynchus gorbuscha
GAGGCAGTAGGGATGACCAGGGATGTTCTCTGTTTAGTGAGTCCACCAGATCAGAGGCAGTAGGGATGTTCTCTGTTTAGTGAGACCACCAGATCAGAGGCAGTAGGGATGTTCTCTGTTTAGTGAGTCCACCAGATCAGAGGCAGTAGGGATGTTCTCTGTTTAGTGAGTCCACCAGATCAGAGGCAGTAGGGATGACCAGGGATGTTCTCTGTTTAGTGAGTCCACCAGATCAGAGGCAGTAGGGATGTTCTCTGTTTAGTGAGACCACCAGATCAGAGGCAGTAGGGATGTTCTCTGTTTAGTGAGTCCACCAGATCAGAGGCAGTAGGGATGTTCTCTGTTTAGTGAGACCACCAGATCAGAGGCAGTAGGGATGACCAGGGATGTTCTCTGTTTAGTGAGTCCACCAGATCAGAGGCAGTAGGGATGACCAGGGATGTTCTCTGTTTAGTGAGTCCACCAGATCAGAGGCAGTAGGGATGACCAGGGATGTTCTCTGTTTAGTGAGTCCACCAGATCAGAGGCAGTAGGGATGACCAGGGATGTTCTCTGTTTAGTGAGTCCTCCAGATCAGAGGCAGAGGTTGACCAGGGATGTTCTCTGTTTGGTGAGTCCACCAGATCCGAGTCAGTAGAGATGAACAAAGGATGTTCTCTTGATAAGTGTGTGAATTGGACCATTTTCCTGTCTTGCTAGGCATTCAAAACGTAACATGTACTTTTGGGTGTCAGGGAAATGTATGGAGTGAAAAGTACATGCTTTCTAGAATGTAGTGAAGTAAAAGTTGGAAGAAAAATAAACAGTAATGTAAAGTACTGAAGTAATACTTTAAAATATTTTTACTGAAGTACTTTCCACTACTGTGTATTTGTGTGTGTGACAAATGTGCGTGCTTGCATACATGATTGTGTGTGTGTGTGTGTGTGTGTGTGTGTGTGTGTGTGTGTGTGTGTGTGTGTGTGTGTGTGTGTGTGTGTGTGTGTGTGTGTGTGTGTGTGTGTGTGTGTGTGTGTGTGTGTGTGGTGGGTCAGACCCATGGGGAGGTGGAGAGGCGTGTCGATCACAGCTCCTCACCCTGATGGATGGACTGAAGCAGAGAACTCACGTTATCGTCATGGCAGCCACCAACAGACCCAACAGCATCGACCCTGCCCTGAGACGCTTCGGTTAGAGAGACACACACTCACTCACTCACACACACACACACAGACACACTCACTCACTCACTCACTCACTCACTCACTCACTCACTCACTCACTCACTCACACACACACACACACACTAGTTAGTTAACACCTGTCTCTGTGTAACTCAGGCAGGTTTGACAGAGAGATCGACATCGGCATCCCAGACTCCACTGGTAGACTGGAGATACTGCAGATTCACACCAAGAACATGAAGCTATCTGACGACGTGGACCTGGAGAGGGTGAGGAGAGGGGGAGGGGGGGAGAGGACCTGGAGAGGGTGAGGGGAGGGGGAGGGGGAGGGAGAGATGAGGAGGAGGAGAGGAGAGATGGAGGAGAGGGGAGAGATGAGGAGGAGGAGGAGGGGAGAGGAGGGGAGAGATGGAGGAGAGGGGAGAGAGAGGAGGATGGGAGGAGGAGAGGGAGGGAGGGAGAGGAGGAGGAGAGGAGGGAGGGGGAGGAGAGAGGAGGGGGGAGAGATGAGGGGAGAGGAGGAGAGGAGAGAGAGGAGGGAGGGGAGAGATGGAGGAGAGGGGAGAGATGAGGAGGTCAAAGTAGTGCACTATATAGGAATAGGGCTCTAGTCTAAAGTAGCACTATATAAGAATAGGGCTCTAGTCTAAAGTAGTGCACTATATAGGGAATAGGTTCTGGTCTAAAGTAGTGCACTATGTAGGGAATAGGGTGCCATGACTGGGGAATGTTTTGTGCCAGTGAAGTTGGGACAATAAAGTTCTACTCATTGTACTGTGCTTCCTGGTAGGTTTCCATGGATGCGCATGGCCATGTGGGGTCAGATCTGGCAGCTCTGTGTTCTGAGGCGGCTCTGCAGGCCATCAGGAAGAAGATGACCCTGATTGACCTGGAGGACGACACCATTGATGCTGAACTGCTCAACTCACTGGCAGTTACCAACGATGACTTCAGGGTTAGTGGCAGCAGCACAGACACACACTCAACCACACACACAATATAGACCTGCTCACCTCATTGTCCATCTCCCTCTCCCCTCCGCCTCCTCCTCCCTCCTCCCTCTCCTCCCTCTCCTCTCTCCTCCCTCCCTTCATCCCTCCCTCTCCCCTCCCTCCCTCCCCTCCCTCCCTCCAGTGGGCGTTGGGGCAGAGTAACCCGTCAGCTCTGAGGGAGACAGTAGTGGAGGTTCCTAATGTTAACTGGGAGGATATAGGAGGACTGGGAGAGGTCAAGAGAGAACTGCAGGAACTAGTACAGGTAACACACACACACCTGTATCTCAACAGGTAACACACACACACCTGTATCTCAACAGGTAACACACACACCTGTATCTCAACAGGTAACACACACACACCTGTATCTCAACAGGTAACACACACACACCTGTATCTCAACAGGTAAGACACACACACCTTTATCTCAACAGGTAAGACACACACACACACCTGTATCTCAACAGGTAAGACACACACACACCTGTATCTCAACAGGTAACACACACACACCTGTATCTCAACAGGTAACACACACACGCACCTGTATCTCAACAGGTAACACACACACACGCACCTGTATCTCAACAGGTAACACACACACACACACGCACCTGTATCTCAACAGGTAACACACACACACACACACACCTGTATCTCAACAGGTAACACACACACACACACCTGTATCTCAACGGGTAACACACACACACACACACACACCTGTATCTCAACGGGTAACACACACACACACACACACCTGTATCTCAACGGGTAACACACACACACACACCAGTATCTCAACGGGTAACACACACACACACACCAGTATCTCAACGGGTAACACACACACACACACCAGTATCTCAACGGGTAACACACACACACACACACCAGTATCTCAACGGGTAACACACACACACACACCAGTATCTCAACGGGTAACACACACACACACCAGTATCTCAACGGGTAACACACACACACACCTGTATCTCAACGGGTAACACACACACACACCTGTATCTCAACGGGTAACACACACACACACACACACACCTGTATCTCAACGGGTAACACACACACACACACACACCAGTATCTCAACAGGTAACACACACACACACACCAGTATCTCAACGGGTAACACACACACACACACCAGTATCTCAACGGGTAACACACACACACCTCTATAGTCTTAACAGCTGAGTAAAGACAGTAAAGACTAGTGTCTGAAAACAGCAGTTCTGATTCAACAGGACATGGCTGATATTGTGGTCAGAGGCCAAATACCAGCCACATAGGCCTAGGTGTTGTGGGTGTGGAATAGAATGAAGGTCTCTATTGGTCAGTTTTGTCTAAGTGCTTTTCTTGACCCTCCCTCCCTCTCCTCCCTCCCTCCCTCCCTCCCTCCCTCCCTCCCTCCCTCCTCCCTCCCTCCCTCCCTCCCTCCTCTCTCTTTCCTCCCCCCCTTTCTCCCTCCCTCCCTCCCTCCCTCCTCTCTCCCTCCTCCCTCCCTCCTCCCTCTCTCCCTCCCCCCCTTTCTCCCCCTCTCTCCCTCCCTCCCTCCCTCCCTCCCTTTCTCCTCCTCCCTCCTCCCTCCTCTCTCTCCTCCCCCTTTCTCCCTCCCTCCCTCTCTCCTCCCTCCCTCCCTCTCTCCCCCCTCCCTCCCTCTCTCTCCTCCCCTCCCTCCCTCCCCCTCTCCTCCCTCCCTATCCTCCCCCTCTCCTACCTCCCTATCCTCCCTCCCTCTCTCCTCCCTCCCTCCCTCCTCCCTCTCTCCTCCTCCTCCCCCCCCCTCCTCCCTCCCTATCCCCCTCCCTCCCTCTCTCCTCCCTCCCTCCTCTCCTCCCTCCCCCTCCCCCTCCCTCCCTCCCCCCTCCCCCTCCCTCCCTCCTCCTCCCTATCCTCCCCCTCTCCTACCTCCCTATCCTCCCCCTTCCTCTCTCCTCCTCCTCCCTCCCTCCCTTCCTCCCTCCTCCTCTCCCTCCCTCCCTCCCTCCCTCCCTCCCTCTCTCTCCTCCCCCTTACTCCCTCCCTCCCTCCCTCCCTCTCTCTCCTCCCCCTCCCTCCCTCCCCTAACTCCCCCTCTCCTCCCTCCCTATCCTCCCCCTCCTACCTCCCTATCCTCCCTCCTCTCTCCTCCCTCCCTCCCTCCCTCCTTCCCTCCCTCTCTCTCCTCTTCCCTCCCCTCCCTCCCTCCCTCCCTCTCTCCTCTTCCCTCCCCCTCCCTATCCTCCCCTCTCCTACCTCCCTATCCTCCCTCCCTCCCTCTCTCCTCCCTCCTCCCTCCTCCCTCCCTCCCTCTCCTCCTCCCTCCCCTCTCCTCCCTCCCTATCCTCCCCTCTCCTACCTCCCTATCCTCCCCCTCTCTCCTCCCTCCCTCCCTCCCTCCCTCTCTCCTCCCTCCCTCCCTCCTCCCTCCCCTCCCCCCTCTCCTCCCTCCCTCCCTCTCCTCCTCCCTCCCCCCCCCCCCTCTCTCCTCCCTCCCTCCTTCTCTCTCCCCCTCTCCTCCCTCCCTCCCTTCTCTCTCCTCCCCCTCCCTCCTCCCTCCTTCTCTCTCCTCCTCCCCCCTCCCTCCCTCCCTCCTCTCTCTCCTCCCCCTCTCCTCCCTCCCTCCTCCTCTCTCCTCCCCCTCTCCTCCCTCCCTCCTTCTCTCTCCTCCCCTCTCTCCTCCCTCCCTCCCCCTCTCCCCCTCTCCTCCCTCCCTCCTTCTCTCTCCCCCTCCCTCCTCCCTCCCTCCCTCCCCCCTCTCTCCCAGTACCCGGTGGAGTACCCAGATAAGTTCCTGAAGTTCGGTATGACCCCGTCACGAGGAGTGTTATTCTATGGACCCCCAGGTCAGAGCACACACGCAGTACACACACACACACACACACACACACACACACACACACACACACACACACACACACACACACACACACACACACACACACACACCCTGTCTCTCTCTCTTCCCAGGCTGTGGAAAGACCCTGCTAGCCAAGGCGATTGCTAACGAGTGCCAGGCCAACTTCATCTCCATCAAGGGACCTGAACTGCTCACCATGTGGTTCGGCGAGTCAGAGGCTAATGTCAGGGACGTCTTCGACAAGGTACCACATAGCAGTGACATAGCCTGATGTAGCAGTGACATAGCCTGATGTAGCAGTGACATAGCCTGACATAGCAATGACATAGCCTGACGTAGCAGTGGCATAGCCTGATGTAGCAATGACATAGCCTGACATAGCAGTGGCATAGCCTGACATAGCAGTGGCATAGCTTGACGTAGCAGTGGCATAGCCTGATGTAGCAATGACATAGCCTGACATAGCAGTGGCATAGCCTGACATAGCAGTGGCATAGCTTGACATAGCAGTGGCATAGCCTGACGTAGCAATGACATAGCCTGACGTAGCAATGACAGCCTGACGTAGCAATGACATAGCCTGACGTAGCAATGACATAGCCTGACGTAGCAGTGGCAAAGCAGTGACATAGCCTGATGTAGCAGTGACATAGCTGTAACATAGCCTGACATAGCAGTGACATAGCAGTGGCATAGCTTGACGTAGCAGTGGCATAGCCTGACATAGCAGTGACATAGCCTGACATAGCAGTGGCATAGCTTGACGTAGCAGTGGCATAGCCTGACGTAGCAATGACATAGCCTGACGTAGCAATGACATAGCCTGACGTAGCAATGACATAGCCTGACGTAGCAATGACATAGCCTGACTTAGCAGTGGCAAAGCAGTGACATAGCCTGACATAGCAGTGGCATAGCTTGACGTAGCAGTGGCATAGCCTGACATAGCAGTGACATAGCCTGACATAGCAGTGGCATAGCTTGACGTAGCAGTGGCATAGCCTGACGTAGCAATGACATAGCCTGACGTAGCAATGACATAGCCTGACGTAGCAGTGACATAGCCTGACGTAGCAGTGACATAGCCTGACGTAGCAGTGGCATAGCCTGACGTAGCAGTGGCATAGCCTGACGTAGCAGTGGCATAGCCTGACGTAGCAGTGGCATAGCCTGACATAGCAGTGACATAGCAGTGACATAGCAGTGGCATAGCTTGACATAGCAGTGACATAGCCTGACGTAGCAGTGACATAGCTTGACGTAGCAGTGACATAGCCTGACATAGCTTGACGTATCAGTGACATAGCCTGATATAGCAGTGACATAGCCTGACATAGCAGTGACATATCCATGTGGTTTGGAGAGACAGAAACCAACATCAAGGACATCATCGACGATTATGTGGACTGACATAATAGTGACATACATCTTCTAGACAAATACATTCCTGACCTCTGACCTCTATCATCTGACCTCCGGCCAGACAGGTGCCATCCTGCATCCTGTTCTTTCCTAACCTCCTATTCCCTGATCTCTGACCTCTAACCCCAGGCCAGACAGGCGGCCCCCTGCATCCTGTTCTTTGACGAGCTGGACTCCATTGCCAAGTCCAGAGGGGGCGGAGCCGGGGACGCAGGGGGCGCGGCCGACAGGGTCATCAACCAGATCCTCACGGAGATGGACGGAATGTCCAACAAGAAGAATGTCTTTATTATAGGAGCTACCAACAGGTAGAGGGGTGGGGGGGGGTCTTTATTATAGGAGCTACCAACAGGTAGAGGGGTGTGGGGGGTCTTTATTATAGGAGCTACTAACAGGTAGAGGGGTGTGGTGGGGGTCTTTATTATAGGAGCTACCAACAGGTAGAGGGGTGTGGTGGGGTCTTTATTATAGGAGCTACCAACAGGTAGAGGGGTGTGTGGGGTCTTTATTATAGGAGCTACCAACAGGTAGAGGGGTGTGGTGGGGGTCTTTATTATAGGAGCTACCAACAGGTAGAGGGGTGTGGGGGGTCTTTATTATAGGAGCTACCAACAGGTAGAGGGGTGTGGGGGGTCTTTATTATAGGAGCTACTAACAGTTAGAGGGGTGTGGGGGGTCTTTATTATAGGAGCTACCAACAGGTAGAGGGGTGTGGGGGGTCTTTATTATAGGAGCTACTAACAGTTAGAGGGGTGTGGGGGATCTTTATTATAGGAGCTACCAACAGGTAGAGGGGTGTGGGGGGTCTTTATTATAGGAGCTACCAACAGGTAGAGGGGTGTGGTGGGGTCTTTATTATAGGAGCTACCAACAGGTAGAGGGGTGTGGGGGGTCTTTATTATAGGAGCTACCAACAGGTAGAGGGGTGTGGGGGGTCTTTATTATAGGAGCTACTAACAGGTAGAGGGGTGTGGGGGTCTTTATTATAGGAGCTACCAACAGGTAGAGGGGTGTGGGGGGGTCTTTATTATAGGAGCTACTAACAGGTAGAGGGGTGTGGGGGGTCTTTATTATAGGAGCTACTAACAGGTAGAGGGGGTGTGGGGGGTCTTTATTATAGGAGCTACTAACAGACTAGAGTGTATTCCAGAGGGGTAATGACTCCTGGGATCTCCCCCTCCAGACCTTATAGGAGCTACTAACAGGTAGAGGGGTGTGGGGGGTCTTTATTATAGGAGCTACTAACAGGTAGAGGGGTGTGGGGGGGTCTTTATTATAGGAGCTACTAACAGCTAGAGGGGTGTGGTGGGGGTCTTTATTATAGGACTCTGCTAAATAGACAGGTAGAGGGGTGTGGGGGGTCTTTATTATAGGAGCTACCAACAGGTAGAGGGGTGTGGGGGGGGGTCTATCCTTATCCAGACCTGATATAATGGGGTCTTTATTATAGGAGCTACTAACAGCTAGAGGGGTGTGGGGGGTCTTTATTATAGGAGCTACCAACAGGTAGAGGATATAATAGGGTGACCTGATGGGGGTCTTTATTATAGGAGCTACTAACAGGTAGAGGGGTGTGGGGGTCTTTATTATAGAGCTACTAACAGGTAGAGGGGTGTGGGGGGTCTTTATTATAGGAGCTACCAACAGATAGAGGGGTGACCTATAATAGGGGGGTCTTTATTATAGGAGCTACTAACAGGTAGAGGGGTGTGGGGGGTCTTTATTATAGGAGCTACCAACAGGTAGAGGGGTGTGGGTGGGGTCTTTATTATAGGAGCTACTAGACAGGTAGAGGGGTGTGGGGGGTCTTTGTAATAGGAGCTACTAACAGTTAGAGGGTGTGGGGGTGGTGGTAGGGGGTGTCCAGACCTGATTACAGGAGCTACCAACAGGTAGAGGGGGGGGGGTCTTTATTATAGGAGCTACCAACAGGTAGAGGGTGTCCAGACCTGATATAATAGACTGTGCTATCCTCCCCCTCCAGACCTGATATAATAGACTCTGCTATCCTCCCTGATATAATAGACTCCATCCTCCCCCCTCAGACCTGATATAATAGACTCTGCTATCCTCCCCCTCCAGACCTGATATAATAGACTCTGCTATCCTCCAGACCTGATATAATAGACTCTGCTATCCTCCAGACCTGATATAATAGACTCTGCTATCCTCCCCTCCAGACTGATATAATAGACTCTGCTATCCTCCAGATCCAGACCCGATATAATAGACTCTGCTATCCTCCCCCTCCAGACCTGATATAATAGACTCTGCTATCCTCCCCTCCAGACCTGATATAATAGACTCTGCTATCCTCCCCCTCCAGACCTGATATAATAGACTCTGTTATCCTCCCCCCTCCAGACCTGATATAATAGACTCTGCTATCCTCCCCCTCCAGACCTGATATAATAGACTCTGCTATCCTCCCCCTCCAGACCTGATATAATAGACTCTGCTATCCTCCCCTCCAGACCTGATATAATAGACTCTGCTATCCTCCAGACCTGATATAATAGACTCTGCTATCCTCCCCCCCAGACCTGATATAATAGACTCTGCTATCCTCCCCCTCCAGACCTGATATAATAGACTCTGCTATCCTCCTCCAGACCTGATATAATAGACTCTGTTATCCTCCAGACCTGATATAATAGACTCTGCTATCCTCCAGACCTGATATAATAGACTCTGCTATCCTCCAGACCTGATATAATAGACTCTGCTATCCTCCAGACCTGATATAATAGACTCTGCTATCCTCCCCCTCCAGACCTGATATAATAGACTCTGCTATCCTCCAGACCTGATATAATAGACTCTGCTATCCTCCCCCCTCCAGACCTGATATAATAGACTCTGCTATCCTCCCCCTCCAGACCTGATATAATAGACTCTGCTATCCTCCCCTCCAGACCTGATATAATAGACTCTGCTATCCTCCCCCCTCCAGACCTGATATAATAGACTCTGCTATCCTCCCCCTCCAGACCTGATATAATAGACTCTGCTATCCTCCCCCTCCAGACCTGATATAATAGACTCTGCTATCCTCCAGACCTGATATAATAGACTCTGCTATCCTCCAGACCTGATATAATAGACTCTGCTATCCTCCCCCCTCCAGACCTGATATAATAGACTCTGCTATCCTCCCCCTCCAGACCTGATATAATAGACTCTGCTATCCTCCCCTCCAGACCTGATATAATAGACTCTGCTATCCTCCCCCTCCAGACCTGATATAATAGACTCTGCTATCCTCCCCTCCAGACCTGATATAATAGACTCTGCTATCCTCCCCCTCCAGACCTGATATAATAGACTCTGCTATCCTCCCCCTCCAGACCTGATATAATAGACTCTGCTATCCTCCCCCCAGACCTGATATAATAGACTCTGCTATCCTCCCCCTCCAGACCTGATATAATAGACTCTGCTATCCTCCCCTCCAGACCTGATATAATAGACTCTGCTATCCTCCTCCAGACCTGATATAATAGACTCTGCTATCCTCCAGACCTGATATAATAGACTCTGCTATCCTCCAGACCTGATATAATAGACTCTGCTATCCTCCAGACCTGATATAATAGACTCTGCTATCCTCCAGACCTGATATAATAGACTCTGCTATCCTCCCCCTCCAGACCTGATATAATAGACTCTGCTATCCTCCCCCTCCAGACCTGATATAATAGACTCTGCTATCCTCCAGACCTGATATAATAGACTCTGCTATCCTCCCCCCTCCAGACCTGATATAATAGACTCTGCTATCCTCCCCCTCCAGACCTGATATAATAGACTCTGCTATCCTCCCCCTCCAGACCTGATATAATAGACTCTGCTATCCTCCCTATCCTCCAGACCTGATATAATAGACTCTGCTATCCTCCCCTCCAGACCTGATATAATAGACTCTGCTATCCTCCCCCTCCAGACCTGATATAATAGACTCTGCTATCCTCCAGACCTGATATAATAGACTCTGCTATCCTCCAGACCTGATATAATAGACTCTGCTATCCTCCAGACCTGATATAATAGACTCTGCTATCCTCCAGACCTGATATAATAGACTCTGCTATCCTCCCCCCTCCAGACCTGATATAATAGACTCTGCTATCCTCCCCTCTCCAGACCTGATATAATAGACTCTGCTATCCTCCAGACCTGATATAATAGACTCTGCTATCCTCCCCCTCCAGACCTGATATAATAGACTCTGCTATCCTCCCCTCCAGACCTGATATAATAGACTCTGCTATCCTCCCCTCCAGACCTGATATAATAGACTCTGCTATCCTCCAGACCTGATATAATAGACTCTGCTATCCTCCAGACCTGATATAATAGACTCTGCTATCCTCCAGACCTGATATAATAGACTCTGCTATCCTCCAGACCTGATATAATAGACTCTGCTATCCTCCCCCCTCCAGACCTGATATAATAGACTCTGCTATCCTCCCCTCCAGACCTGATATAATAGACTCTGCTATCCTCCCCCCCAGACCTGATATAATAGACTCTGCTATCCTCCCCCTCCAGGGAGGCTGGATCAGCTCATCTACATCCCTCTACCAGACACAGCCTCCCGTACCGCCATCCTCAACGCAAACCTACGCAAGTCCCCCATCGCCAGAGTCAGTACACACACACATAGACACACACATAGACAGAGACACGCGCACACACATAGACACACACATAGACACACACATAGACACACACATAGACACACACAGACACACACATAGACACACACAGACACACATAGACACACATAGACACACACAGACACACATAGACACACACATACACACACAGACACACATAGACACACACATAGACACACACAGACACACATAGACACACACACACACATAGACACACACACACACACACACACAGACACACACACACACACACAGACACACACACACACACACACACACAGACACACACACACACACACACATAGACACACACATAGACACACACACACACACACATAGACACACATAGACACACACACACAGACACACACACACACACACACATAGACACACATAGACACACACACACATAGACACACACACACATAGACACACACACACACACACACACACACACACACACACACACACACACACACACACACACACACACACACACACACACACACACACACACATAGACACACACATACATAGACACACTCACAGACACACACACACATAGACACTCACAGACACACACACACATAGACACACACACACACACACACACACACACACACACACACACACACACACACACACACACACACACACACACACACACACACACACACACACACACACACACACACACACACACACACACACACACACACACACACACACACACACACACACACACACAGACACATATAGACACACACACACACACACACACACACACACACACACACACACACACACACACACACACACACACACACACACACACACACACACACACACACACACACACACACACACATAGACACACACACACACACACACACATAGACACACATAGACACACACACATAGACACGCGCACACACATAGACACACACACACACATAGACATACACACACATAGACACACACACATACATAGAGACTCACAGACACACACACACACACACACACACACACACACACACACACACACACACACACACACACACACACACACACACACACACACACACACACACACACACACACACATAGACACACACATAGACACACACACACATAGACACACACACATAGACACACACTCACATAGACACACACACTCAAAGACACATAGACACACATAGACACAGATACACACATATAGACACACATAGACACACACAAAGACACATAGACAGACATAGACACAGATACACACATATAGACACACATAGACACACACAAAGACACATAGACAGACATAGACACAGATACACACATATAGACACACATAGACACACACAAAGACACATAGACAGACATAGACACAGATACACACATATAGACACAGACACAGACACACACAAAGACGCATCGACACTGTCAAGTAATGATTTAATCGGTGTTCATAAATTCCAATGATCTTCATCTGTCTGATACCCAGAGGTTGTGAAGTTCTGGTCTTAAATAAAACACACAGAATTCCCAGCTCACAATTGATCAGGTCCCATTTTATTTGTGAGAGATCTAAAGTTTTCACAAATCCATTCCTTCTTATATCATCCTAAACTACACACACACATACACACCAACAGGGATTTTCACATGAGTCTAACCACAGTTTATAACCCCTCAACTGATTGTTCCAGGCTCCCCCAGACACCATAACCCTGGAGGAGCTCTCCCTGTCCTCTCTTATCTCCACATACATTCCTTTCTTCCTAGGTCCATGCCATAGAACCCTTCCTAACCAACAAACATTATTTAATACTACAAGAAAGACAGGGTAGACACACAGGCACACAGGCACACAGGCACACAGGCACACAGGCACACAAGCTCACAGACACACAGACACACAGACACACAGGCACACAGGCACACAGACACACAGACACACAGACACACAGACACACAGACACACGATAATAATGATGATGATAATAATAATGAACTATTTTTGTCTCCCCCCTCTCCCCTTTCTTCCTCTCTCTCTCCCCTCCCCTCTCTCCCCTCTCTCCTCTCTCTCCCCATCCCCTCTCTCCCCTTCTCCTCTCTCTCCCCTCTCTCCACCCTCTCTCCCCTTTCTTCCTCTCTCTCTCCCCTTTCTTCCTCACTCTCCCCTTTCTTCCTCTCTCTCTCCCCTTTCTTCCTCTCTCTCTCTCCCTTTCTTCCTCTCTCTCTCTCCCCTTTCTTCCTCTCTCTCCCCTTTCTTCCTCTCTCTCTCTCCCCTTTCTTCCTCTCTCTCTCCCCTTTCCCTCTCTCTCTCTCACTTTCTTCCTCTCTCTCTCCTTTCTTTCTCTCTCCCCCTCTCCTATCTCCCCTCCCCTCTCTCCCCCTCTCCTCTCTCTCCCCCTCCCCTCTCTCCCCCCCTCCCTCTCCACCCTCTCCCCTCTGTCCACCCTCTCCCCTCTCTCCACCCTCTCCCCTCTCTCCACCCTCTCCCTCTCTCTCCACCCTCTCCTCTCTCTCCCCCCCTCCCCTCTCCTCTCTCTCTCCCCCACCCCTCTCCTCTCACAACGCCAACACCAGGATGTAGACCTGGCCTACCTGTCTGGTATCACCCAGGGTTTCAGTGGGGCAGACCTGACAGAGATCTGCCAGAGGGCCTGTAAGCTGGCCATCAGAGAGGCCATAGAGGCTGAGATCAAAGCAGAGCGCCAGAGACAGACCCACCCAGGCACCGCCATGGTGAGATGGACGGACGGACGGACGGACGGACGGACAGACAGACAGTCTGCTGTTACACCACCAACACTGCAGCTCACACACACACTATAGTGATGATCAGACAGACAGACAGACAGACAGACAGACAGACAGACAGACAGACAGACAGACAGACAGACAGACAGACAGACAGACAGACAGACAGACAGACAGACAGACAGACAGACAGACAGACAGACAGACAGACAGACAGACAGACAGACAGACAGACAGACAGACAGACAGACAGACAGACAGACAGACAGACAGACAGACAGACAGACAGACAGACAGACAGACAGACAGACAGACAGACAGACAGACAGACAGACAGACAGACAGACAGACAGACAGACAGACAGACAGACAGACAGACAGACACGTCTGCTGTTACACCACCAACACTGCAGCACACACACACACTATAGAGATGATCAGACGGACGGACGGACGGACAAAGAGACAGACAGGTAGACATAGAGACAGACAGGTAGACATAGAGACAGACGGAGAGAGGGACAGATAGACCGACAGCCAAATCCCCCAGCTGTTACACAACCAACACTGCATCTCACATCTCTCTTTCTGCCCCCCCACTCTCTCTCTCTTTCTGCCCCCCCACTCTCTCTCTCTTTCTGCCCCCCCCACTCTCTCTCTCTTTCTGCCCCTCCCCTCTCTCTCTCTTTCTGCCCCCCTCTCTCTCTCTCTCTCTCTGCCCCCCCCCTCTCTCTCTTCTGCCCCTCCCCTCTCTCTCTCTTTCTGCCCCTCCCCCTCTCTCTCTTTTCTGCCCCTCCCCTCTCTCTCTTTTTCTGCCCCCCACTCTCTCTCTTTTTCTGCCCCCCACTCTCTCTCTCTTTCTGCCCCTCCCCTCTCTTTCTGCCCCCCTCTTTCTGCCCCCACTCTCTCTTTCTCTTTCTGCCCCTCCCCACTCTCTCTCTCCCCCCACTCTTCTGCCCCCACTCTCTCTGCCCCCCCACTCTTTTTGCCCCCCACTCTCCCCTCTCCTCCTCTGTCCAGGATGAGGACTGTGACCCTGTTCCAGAGATCAGGAAGGATCACTTTGAAGAGGCCATGAGGTTCGCCCGGCGCTCCGTCAGCGACAACGATATCAGGAAGTATGAGATGTTCGCCCAGACACTACAGCAGAGCAGAGGCTTTGGGAACTTCAGGTATGTACTTGGACCGACACACACACACACACACACACACACACACACACACACACACACACACACACACACACACACACACACACACACACATTCACATACACATACACATACACACACACATACACATACACATACACATACACACACACACACACACACACACACACATACATACACACACACACACACACACATACATACACACACACACATACTGTACGCTCACACTTTCATATGCAAGTATGAACACACAAACACACTTCTCGTACACTGACCTCTCTCTCTCCTCAGGTTCCCCTCTGGCTCTCAGTCCGGAGGTCAAGGGTCGGGGGCAGGGGGGCAGTTCAGAGATGAGGTAGAGGACGACCTCTACCAGTGAGAAGACTATCACCTCTACCACACCTGCCTGCATATGATGTGGAACTCTGGATCAATTAGACTGTTGTGGGAATCAAATACGGACAGAATAACTTTTAACGGCACATAATGTTTGTGCTTCTCAGCTTATCGCTGTCTTAGATGTTTCTCATAACAACTGATACATCATAATAACTGGTACATCATAATAACTGGTGCATCATAATAACTGGTACATCATAATAACTGGTGCATCATAATAACTGATACATCATAATAACTGATACATCATAATAACTGGTGCATCATAATAACTGATACATCATAATAACTGGTGCATCATAATAACTGGTGCATCATAATAACTGGTGCATCATAATAACTGGTACATCATAATAACTGATACATCATAATAACTGGTGCATCATAATAACTGGTGCATCATAATAACTGGTGCATCATAATAACTGGTACATCATAATAACTGATACATCATAATAACAGGTGCATCATAATAACAGGTGCATCATAATAACAGGTGCATCATAATAACTGGTGCATCATAATAACTGGTGCATCATAATAACTGGTGCATCATAATAACTGGTGCATCATAATAACTGGTGCATCATAATAACTGGTGCATCATAATAACAGGTGCATCATAATAACTGGTACATCATAATAACTGGTGCATCATAATAACTGGTACATCATAATAACTGGTGCATCATAATAACTGGTGCATCATAATAACTGGTGCATCATAATAACTGATACATCATAATAACTGATACATCATAATAACTGGTGCATCATAATAACTGGTGCATCATAATAACTGGTGCATCATAATAACTGGTACATCATAATAACTGGTGCATCATAATAACTGGTGCATCATAATAACTGGTGCATCATAATAACTGGTACATCATAATAACTGATACATCATAATAACAGGTGCATCATAATAACAGGTGCATCATAATAACTGGTACATCATAATAACTGGTGCATCATAATAACTGGTGCATCATAATAACTGGTGCATCATAATAACTGGTGCATCATAATAACTGGTGCATCATAATAACTGATACATCATAATAACAGGTGCATCATAATAACTGGTGCATCATAATAACTGGTACATCATAATAACTGGTGCATCATAATAACTGGTGCATCATAATAACTGGTGCATCAATCATAATAACTGGTGCATCAATCATAATAACTGATACATCATAATAACTGGTGCATCATAATAACTGGTGCATCATAATAACTGGTGCATCAATCATAATAACTGATACATCATAATAACTGGTGCATCATAATAACTGCTGTATTTGATACATCATAATAAATCTTTGTAAATCTGGATGGTCAATAACTGATACATCATAATAACAGGTGCATTGTAATAACTGATACATCATAATAACTGATACATCATAATAACAGGTGCATTGTAATAACTGATACATCATAATAACTGGTGCATCGTAATAACAGGTGCATCGTAATAACAGGTGCATCGTAATAACTGGTGCATCGTAATAACTGGTACATCATAATAACTGCTGTATTTGAGGAAATTAGAGTATGTTTGTTTTTTCTTGGAGGAATCATTTGTAAAATCTGGATGGTCAAAGTACAATGAATATAACTGTGAATGAGGATGGTTGTTCTTATGGTGTTTGAGCTGGTCATCATGGAAGGAATGCTGATTCACATCTGAAATGTAATAAACTGAGTGTTTTCCTTGTTTGTTTGTGGTTTACTAATAAAACTACTGTCACATAATAGTATCCCTCAATTGGAATACGGAAGAGGAAAGGAGAGGAAAAAGAGAGGCGGAGGAGGTGGAAGAGGGTGGTGGAGGTGGAAGAGGATGAGGGGGTGGAAGAGGGTGAGGGAGGTGGAAGAGGGTGAGGGAGGGAAGAGAGTGAGGGAGGTGGAAGAGGGTGAGGGTGAGGGAGGTGGAAGAGAGTGAGGGAGGTGGAAGAGGGTGAGGGGGTGGAAGAGGGTGAGGGGGTGGAAGAGGATGAGGGAGGGAAGAGGAGGTGGGTGAGGGAGGGAAGAGGGTGAGGGAGGGAAGAGGGTGAGGGAGGTGGAAGAGGGTGAGGGAGGGAAGAGGGTGAGGGAGGTGGAAGAGGGTGAGGGTGAGGGAGGGGAAGAGGGTGAGAGAGGTGGAAGAGGGTGAGGGAAGAGGGTGAGGGTGAGGGAGGGAAGAGGGTGAGGGAGGGTGAGGGAGGGAAGAGAGTGAGCTTGAATTGGTTGAAGATAGCAAAAACCAATTGGAGATGGTTTGTTAAAGAAGAATGGTAGAAAGTATAAGCAGAGTGAGCCGTAAGCCAGATCGAAGACAGGTGGAGAAATGGAAGGGAATTAGTGTGAATTATAGGAGGTGGCCGGTGTGGTGCACCGATGGTCAGGGTAAAGATGAGTCTGATGGTAGGAGTGATATAATGATGGTCAGGGTGAAGATGAGTCTGTGATGGTAGGAGTGATATAATGATGGTCAGGGTGAAGATGAGTCTGTGATGGTAGGAGTGATATAATGATGGTCAGGGTGAAGATGAGTCTGATGGTAGGAGTGAAATTGTTTGTGTTTCTGCTGATCAGAGGGAACAGGTCCTCCGAGTTACACAAATGGGGACAAGAGATGTGAATTGTTTTGCTCTAAAGAAAAGTACACCATTGAAAGGAGTGATTACTGGGGTCGCGGTAAATATATAATATGAAAGTGGACAAAACAAAAGGGAAAGATTCCCGGGGCTTGTGATGAGAGTGGCGTGACAGAGGAGTCATAGTCTGTCCTTTTGAGTCTTCATGTTGAGTCATAGTCTGTCCTTTTGAGTCTTCATGTTGAGTCATAGTCTGTCCTTTTGAGTCTTCATGTTGAGTCATAGTCTGTCCTTTTGAGTCTTCATGTTGAGTCATAGTCTGTCCTTTTGAGTCTTCATGTTGAGTCATAGTCTGTCCTTTTGAGTCTTCATGTTGAGTCATAGTCTGTCCTTTTGAGTTTTCATGTTGAGTCATAGTCTGTCCTTTTGAGTCTTCATGTTGAGTCTCAGTCTGTCCTTTTGAGTCTTCATGTTGAGTCATAGTCTGTCCTTTTGAGTCTTCATGTTGAGTCATAGTCTGTCCTTTTGAGTTTTCATGTTGAGTCATAGTCTGTCCTTTTGAGTCTTCATGTTGAGTCATAGTCTGTCCTTTTGAGTCTTCATGTTGAGTCATAGTCTGTCCTTTTGAGTTTTCATGTTGAGTCATAGTCTGTCCTTTTGAGTTTTCATGTTGAGTCATAGTCTGTCCTTTTGAGTTTTCATGTTGAGTCATAGTCTGTCCTTTTGAGTCTTCATGTTGAGTCATAGTCTGTCCTTTTGAGTTTTCATGTTGAGTCATAGTCTGTCCTTTTGAGTTTTCATGTTGAGTCATAGTCTGTCCTTTTGAGTTTTCATGTTGAGTCATAGTCTGTCCTTTTGAGTTTTCATGTTGAGTCATAGTCTGTCCTTTTGAGTTTTCATGTTGAGTCATAGTCTGTCCTTTTGAGTTTTCATGTTGAGTCATAGTCTGTCCTTTTGAGTCTTCATGTTGAGTCATAGTCTGTCCTTTTGAGTTTTCATGTTGAGTCATAGTCTGTCCTTTTGAGTCTTCATGTTGAGTCATAGTCTGTCCTTTTGAGTTTTCATGTTGAGTCATAGTCTGTCCTTTTGAGTTTTCATGTTGAGTCATAGTCTGTCCTTTTGAGTCTTCATGTTGAGTCATAGTCTGTCCTTTTGAGTTTTCATGTTGAGTCATAGTCTGTCCTTTTGAGTTTTCATGTTGAGTCATAGTCTGTCCTTTTGAGTTTTCATGTTGAGTCATAGTCTGTCCTTTTGAGTTTTCATGTTGAGTCATAGTCTGTCCTTTTGAGTTTTCATGTTGAGTCATAGTCTGTCCTTTTGAGTCTTCATGTTGAGTCATAGTCTGTCCTTTTGAGTCTTCATGTTGAGTCATAGTCTGTCCTTTTGAGTCTTCATGTTGAGTCATAGTCTGTCCTTTTGAGTCTTCATGTTGAGTCATAGTCTGTCCTTTTGAGTTTTCATGTTGAGTCATAGTCTGTCCTTTTGAGTCTTCATGTTGAGTCATAGTCTGTCCTTTTGAGTCTTCATGTTGAGTCATAGTCTGTCCTTTTGAGTCTTCATGTTGAGTCATAGTCTGTCCTTTTGAGTTTTCATGTTGAGTCATAGTCTGTCCTTTTGAGTCTTCATGTTGAGTCATAGTCTGTCCTTTTGAGTCTTCATGTTGAGTCATAGTCTGTCCTTTTGAGTTTTCATGTTGAGTCATAGTCTGTCCTTTTGAGTTTTCATGTTGAGTCATAGTCTGTCCTTTTGAGTCTTCATGTTGAGTCATAGTCTGTCCTTTTGAGTTTTCATGTTGAGTCATAGTCTGTCCTTTTGAGTTTTCATGTTGAGTCATAGTCTGTCCTTTTGAGTTTTCATGTTGAGTCATAGTCTGTCCTTTTGAGTTTTCATGTTGAGTCATAGTCTGTCCTTTTGAGTTTTCATGTTGAGTCATAGTCTGTCCTTTTGAGTTTTCATGTTGAGTCATAGTCTGTCCTTTTGAGTTTTCATGTTGAGTCATAGTCTGTCCTTTTGAGTTTTCATGTTGAGTCATAGTCTGTCCTTTTGAGTTTTCATGTTGAGTCATAGTCTGTCCTTTTGAGTTTTCATGTTGAGTCATAGTCTGTCCTTTTGAGTCTTCATGTTGAGTCATAGTCTGTCCTTTTGAGTTTTCATGTTGAGTCATAGTCTGTCCTTTTGAGTTTTCATGTTGAGTCATAGTCTGTCCTTTTGAGTTTTCATGTTGAGTCATAGTCTGTCCTTTTGAGTTTTCATGTTGAGTCATAGTCTGTCCTTTTGAGTTTTCATGTTGAGTCATAGTCTGTCCTTTTGAGTTTTCATGTTGAGTCATAGTCTGTCCTTTTGAGTTTTCATGTTGAGTCATAGTCTGTCCTTTTGAGTTTTCATGTTGAGTCATAGTCTGTCCTTTTGAGTTTTCATGTTGAGTCATAGTCTGTCCTTTTGAGTCTTCATGTTGAGTCATAGTCTGTCCTTTTGAGTTTTCATGTTGAGTCATAGTCTGTCCTTTTGAGTTTTCATGTTGAGTCATAGTCTGTCCTTTTGAGTTTTCATGTTGAGTCATAGTCTGTCCTTTTGAGTTTTCATGTTGAGTCATAGTCTGTCCTTTTGAGTTTTCATGTTGAGTCATAGTCTGTCCTTTTGAGTTTTCATGTTGAGTCATAGTCTGTCCTTGTGAGTTTTTATGTTGAGTCATAGTCTGTCCTTTTGAGTTTTCATGTTGAGTCATAGTCTGTCCTTTTGAGTTTCATGTTGAGTCATAGTCTGTCCTTTTGAGTTTTCATGTTGAGTCATAGTCTGTCCTTTTGAGTTTTCATGTTGAGTCATAGTCTGTCCTTTTGAGTTGTCATGTTGAGTCATAGTCTGTCCTTTTGAGTCTTCATGTTGAGTCATAGTCTGTCCTTTTGAGTTTTCATGTTGAGTCATAGTCTGTCCTTTTGAGTTTTCATGTTGAGTCATAGTCTGTCCTTTTGAGTTTTCATGTTGAGTCATAGTCTGTCCTTTTGAGTCTTCATGTTGAGTCATAGTCTGTCCTTTTGAGTTTTCATGTTGAGTCATAGTCTGTCCTTTTGAGTTTTCATGTTGAGTCATAGTCTGTCCTTTTGAGTTTTCATGTTGAGTCATAGTCTGTCCTTTTGAGTTTTCATGTTGAGTCATAGTCTGTCCTTTTGAGTCTTCATGTTGAGTCATAGTCTGTCCTTTGAGTTTTCATGTTGAGTCATAGTCTGTCCTTTTGAGTTTTCATGTTGAGTCATAGTCTGTCCTTTTGAGTTTTCATGTTGAGTCATAGTCTGTCCTTTTGAGTTTTCATGTTGAGTCATAGTCTGTCCTTTTGAGTTTTCATGTTGAGTCATAGTCTGTCCTTTTGAGTCTTCATGTTGAGTCATAGTCTGTCCTTTTGAGTTTTCATGTTGAGTCATAGTCTGTCCTTTTGAGTTTTCATGTTGAGTCATAGTCTGTCCTTTTGGCTTTCTCCTATAGAGCTCCATTTTTATGGAACGGTCTGCCTACCCATGTCAGAGACGCAAACTCTGTCTCAACCTTTAAGTCTTTACTGAAGACTCATCTCTTCAGTGGGTCATATGATTGAGTGTAGTCTGGCCCAGGAGTGGGAAGGTGAACGGAAAGGCTCTGGAGCAACGAACCGCCCTTGCTGTCTCTGCCTGGCCGGTTCCCCTCTTTTCACTGGGATTCTTTGCCTCTAACCCTGTTACGGGGGCTGAGTCACTGGCTTGCTGGGGCTCTCTCGTGCCGTCCCTGGGGGGGTGCGTCACCTGGGTGGGTTGATTCACTGTTGTGGTCGGCCTGTCTGGGTCCCCCCTTGGGTTGTACCGTGTCGGAGATCTTTGTGGGCTATACTCGGCCTTGTCTCAGGATGGTAAGTTGGTGGTTGAAGATTTCCCTCTAGTGGTGTGGGGGCTGTGCTTTGGCAAAGTGGGTGGGGTTATATCCTTCCTGTTTGGCCCTGTCCGGGGGTGTCCTCGGATGGGGCCACAGTGTCTCCTGACCCCTCCTGTCTCAGCCTCCAGTATTTATGCTGCAGTAGTTTATGTGTCGGGGGGCTAGGGTCAGTTTGTTTATCTGGAGTACTTCTCCTGTCCTATTCAGGTGTCCTGTGTGAATCTAAGTATGTGTTCTCTAATTCTCTCCTTCTCTCTTTCTTTCTCTCTCTCGGAGGACCTGAGCCCTAGGACCATGCCCCAGGACTACCTGACATAATGACTCCTTGCTGTCCCCAGTCCACCTGGCCATGCTACTGCTCCAGTTTCAACTGGCCTGGGCCCTAGGACCATGTCCCAGGACTACCTGACATGAGGACTCCTTGCTGTCCCCAGTCCACCTGGCCATGCTCCTGCTCCAGTTTCAACTGTTCTGCCTTACTATTATTCAACCATGCTGGTCATTTATGAACATTTGAACATCTTGGCCACGTTCTGTTATAATCTCCACCCGGCACAGCCAGAAGAGGACTGGCCACCCCACATATGCTCTCTCTAATTCTCTCTTTCTTTCTCTCTCTCGGAGGACCTGAGCCCTAGGACCGTGCCCCAGGACTACCTGACATGATGGCTCCTTGCTGTCCCCAGTCCACCTGACTGTGCTGCTGCTCCAGTTTCAACTGTTCTGCCTTATTATTATTTGACCATGCTGGTCATTTATGAACATTTGAACATCTTGGTCATGTTCTGTTATAATCTCTACCCGGCACAGCCAGAAGAGGACTGGCCACCCCACATAGCCCGGTTCCTCTCTAGGTTTCTTCCTAGGTTTTGGCCTTTCTAGGGAGTTTTTCCTAGCCACCGTGCTTTTACACCTGCATTGTTTGCTGTTTGGGGTTTTAGGCTGGGTTTCTGTACAGCACTTTGAGATATCAGCTGATGTACGAAGGGCTATATAAATAAATTTGATTTGATTTGATTTGATTTGATTTTGAGTCTTCATGTTGAGTCATAGTCTGTCCTTTTGAGTTTTCATGTTGAGTCATAGTCTGTCCTTTTGAGTTTTCATGTTGAGTCATAGTCTGTCCTTTTGAGTCTTCATGTTGAGTCATAGTCTGTCCTTTTGAGTTTTCATGTTGAGTCATAGTCTGTCCTTTTGAGTTTTCATGTTGAGTCATAGTCTGTCCTTTTGAGTTTTCATGTTGAGTCATAGTCTGTCCTTTTGAGTCTTCATGTTGAGTCATAGTCTGTCCTTTTGAGTTTTCATGTTGAGTCATAGTCTGTCCTTTTGAGTTTTCATGTTGAGTCATAGTCTGTCCTTTTGAGTTTTCATGTTGAGTCATAGTCTGTCCTTTTGAGTCTTCATGTTGAGTCATAGTCTGTCCTTTTGAGTTTTCATGTTGAGTCATAGTCTGTCCTTTTGAGTTTTCATGTTGAGTTATAGTCTGTCCTTTTGAGTTTTCATGTTGAGTCATAGTCTGTCCTTTTGAGTTTTCATGTTGAGTCATTGCCCGACAATGTGATATCAGCATATACAAGTTATCCTGTACGAGATGTTGTGCCTAATCCATTACGTTGTTACAGGTGTCAAGCTTATGAGCACGTGGCAGAGGTGTGTAGGAGGGAGGTTCCTAGGTGTGTGAAGTGTGCAGAAGGGCATGAGACAAAGAAATGTGTAGCATTGGGGAATGTAGTAGTATGTATTAATTGTAGAGGAGCCCATGAGGCTGGGGATCAGACATGTGTAGCATTGGGGAATGTAGTAGTATGTATTAATTGTAGAGGAGCCC
This sequence comes from Oncorhynchus gorbuscha, assembly GCF_021184085.1. Taxonomy (NCBI): domain Eukaryota; kingdom Metazoa; phylum Chordata; class Actinopteri; order Salmoniformes; family Salmonidae; genus Oncorhynchus; species Oncorhynchus gorbuscha. The sequence goes on from NW_025749176.1 coordinate 23,773, forward strand.
GTGAGGCTGGGGATCAGACATGTCCGGTGAGAGAGAGGCAGGTTGAGGTTTCCAGGGTTACAGTAGTACAGAGGGTATCATATGCTGAAGCACAGTAGCAGAACTAAAATCACTGGTGAAGCCAGTAAAAAAGCCACATTACAACCTGTTGTGATCATTTATTTGTTTGCTCTATAACCCTTTCGTTCATACACCACCTTGACATACAATAAGGCCGTGACAACAAAATGACAGTCACACAGTGGAGGAACAGTCACACAGTGGAGGAACAGTCACACAGTGGAGGAACAGTCACACAGTGGAGGAACAGTCACACAGTGGAGGAACAGTCACACAGTGGAGGAACAGTCACACAGTGGAGGAACAGTCACACAGTGGCAGAACAGTCACACAGTGGAGGAACAGTCACACAGTGGAGAACAGTCACACAGTGGAGGAACAGTCACACAGTGGAGGAACAGTCACACAGTGGAGAACAGTCACACAGTGGAGAGGACAGTCACACAGTGGAGGAACAGTCACACAGTGGCAGAACAGTCACACAGTGGAGGAACAGTCACACAGTGGAGGAACAGTCACACAGTGGCAGAACAGTCACACAGTGGAGAACAGTCACACAGTGGAGAACAGTCACACAGTGGAGGAACAGTCACACAGTGGAGGAACAGTCACACAGTGGCAGGAACAGTCACACAGTGGAGGAACAGTCACACAGTGGCAGAACAGTCACACAGTGGAGGAACAGTCACACAGTGGAGAACAGTCACACAGTGGAGGAACAGTCACACAGTGGAGGAACAGTCACACAGTGGAGGAACAGTCACACAGTGGCAGAGGAACAGTCACACAGTGGAGGAAACAGTCACACAGTGGAGGAACAGTCACACAGTGGAGGAACAGTCACACAGTGGAGGAACAGTCACACAGTGGAGGAACAGTCACACAGTGGAGGAACAGTCACACAGTGGCAGGAACAGTCACACAGTGGAGGAACAGTCACACAGTGGAGGAACAGTCACACAGTGGAGGAACAGTCACAGTCACACAGTGGAGGAACAGTCACACAGTGGAGGAACAGTCACAACAGTGGAGAACAGTCACACAGTGGAGGAACAGTCACAGTGGAGGAACAGTCACACAGTGGAGGAACAGTCACACAGTGGAGTGTGGAGGAACAGTCACACAGTGGCAGAACAGTCACACAGTGGAGGAACAGTCACACAGTGGCAGAACAGTCACACAGTGGAGGAACAGTCACACAGTGGAGGAACAGTCACACAGTGGAGGAACAGTCACACAGTGGAGGTCACACAGTGGCAGGAACAGTCACACAGTGGAGGAACAGTCACACAGTGGAGGAACAGTCACACAGTGGAGGAACAGTCACACAGTGGCAGAACAGTCACACAGTGGAGGAACAGTCACACAGTGGAGGAACAGTCACACAGTGGAGGAACAGTCACACAGTGGCAGAACAGTCACACAGTGGAGGAACAGTCACACAGTGGAGGAACAGTCACACAGTGGAGGAACAGTCACACAGTGGAGGAACAGTCACACAGTGGCAGAACAGTGGAGGAACAGTCACAGTGGAGGAACAGTCACACAGTCACACAGTGGAGGAACAGTCACACAGTGGCAGAAACAGTCACACAGTGGAGAACAGTCACACAGTGGAGGAACAGTCACACAGTGGAGGAACAGTCACACAGTGGAGGAACAGTCACACAGTGGGAGAACAGTCACACAGTGGAGGAACAGTGGAGGAACAGTCACAGTGGAGAACAGTCACACAGTGGAGGAACAGTCACACAGTGGAGGAACAGTCACAACAGTCACACAGTGGAGGAACAGTCACAGTGGAGGAACAGTCACACAGTGGAGGAACAGTCACACAGTGGCAGAACAGTCACACAGTGGAGGAACAGTCACACAGTGGGAGGAACAGTCACACAGTGGAGGAAGTCACAGTCACAGTCAGTGGAGGAACAGTCACACAGTGGAGGAACAGTCACACAGTGGAGGAACAGTCACACAGTGGCAGAACAGTCACACAGTGGAGGAACAGTCACACAGTGGCAGAACAGTCACACAGTGGAGGAACAGTCACACAGTGGCAGAACAGTCACACAGTGGAGGAACAGTCACACAGTGGAGGAACAGTCACAGAACAGTCACACAGTGGAGGAACAGTCACACAGTGGCAGAACAGTCACACAGTGGCACACAGTGGAGGAACAGTCACACAGTGGAGGAACAGTCACACAGTGGCAGAACAGTCACACAGTGGAGGAACAGTCACACAGTGGCAGAACAGTCACACAGTGGCAGAACAGTGGCAGAACAGTCACACAGTGGCAGGAACAGTCACACAGTGGAGGAACAGTCACACAGTGGAGGAACAGTCACACAGTGGCAGAACAGTGGAGGAACAGTCACACAGTGGAGGAACAGTCACACAGTGGCAGAACAGTCACACAGTGGCAGAACAGTCACACAGTGGAGGAACAGTCACACAGTGGCAGAACAGTCACACAGTGGAGGAACAGTCACACAGTGGCAGAACAGTCACACAGTGGCAGAACAGTCACACAGTGGAGGAACAGTCACACAGTGGCAGAACAGTCACACAGTGGAGGAACAGTCACACAGTGGAGGAACAGTCACACAGTGGCAGAACAGTCACACAGTGGCAGAACAGTCACACAGTGGAGGAACAGTCACACAGTGGCAGAACAGTCACACAGTGGAGGAACAGTCACACAGTGGCAGAACAGTCACACAGTGGAGGAACAGTCACACAGTGGAGGAACAGTCACACAGTGGAGGAACAGTCACACAGTGGAGGAACAGTCACACAGTGGAGGAACAGTCACACAGTGGAGGAACAGTCACACAGTGGAGGAACAGTCACACAGTGGAGGAACAGTCACACAGTGGAGGAACAGTCACACAGTGGAGGAACAGTCACACAGTGGAGGAACAGTCACACAGTGGAGGAACAGTCACACAGTGGCAGAACAGTCACACAGTGGAGGAACAGTCACACAGTCACACAGTGGAGGAACAGTCACACAGTGGCAGAACAGTCACACAGTGGAGGAACAGTCACA
>NW_025749177.1:0-5000 GCF_021184085.1 Oncorhynchus gorbuscha
CATTCCTCTCTCCTCTCTATCCCCTCTCATTCCCCCTCTCTATCCCCTCTCATTCCTCTCCTCTCTATCCCCCTCTCATTCCTCTCCTCTATCCTTTCTCTCATTCCTCTCCTCTATCCCTTTCTCTCATTCCTCTCCTCTTTATCCCTTTCTCTCATTCCTCTCCTCTCTATCCCCCTCTCATTCCTCTCCTCTCTATCCCCCTCTCATTCCTCTCCTCTCTATCCCCCTCTCATTCCTCTCCTCTCTATCCCTTTCTCTCATTCCTCTCCTCTCTATCCCCCTCTCATTCCTCTCCTCTTTATCCCTTTCTCTCATTCCTCTCCTCTCTATCCCCTTCTCATTCCTCTCTCTCTATCCCCTCTCATTCCTCTCCTCTCTATCCCCCTCTCATTCCTCTCCTCTCTATCCCCTCTCATTCCTCTCCTCTTTATCCCTTTCTCTCATTCCTCTCCTCTATCCTCTCTATTCCTCCTCCTCTTATCTCTCATTCCTCTCCTCTCTATCCCCCTCTCATTCCTCTCCTCTCTATCCCTTCATCATTCTCTCTCCTCTCCTCTCTCTATCTCTCATTCTCTCTTCCTCTCTATCCCCCTCTCATTCCTCTCCTCTTTATCCCTCTCTCATTCCTCTCCTCTCTATCCCTTTCTCTCATTCCTCTCCTCTATTCTCATTCTCTCCTCTCTATCCCTTTCTCTCATTCCTCTCCTCTCTATCCCTTTCTCTCATTCCTCTCTCTATCCCTTTCTCTCATTCCTCTCCTCTCTATCCCTTTCTCTCATTCCTCTATTCTCTATCCCTTTCTCTCATTCCTCTCCTCTCTATCCCTTTCTCTCATTCCTCTCCTCTCTATCCCTTTCTCTCATTCCTCTCCTCTCTATCCCTTTCTCTCATTCCTCTCCTCTCTATCCCTTTCTCTCATTCCTCTCCTCTCTATCCCTTTCTCTCATTCCTCTCCTCTCTATCCCTTTCTCTCATTCCTCTATTCTCTATCCCTTTCTCTCATTCCTCTCCTCTCTATCCCTTTCTCTCATTCCTCTCCTCTCTATCCCTTTCTCTCATTCCTCTCCTCTCTATCCCTTTCTCTCATTCCTCTCCTCTCTATCCCTTTCTCTCATTCCTCTATTCTCTATCCCTTTCTCTCATTCCTCTATTCTCTATCCCTTTCTCTCATTCCTCTATTCTCTATCCCTTTCTCTCATTCCTCTATTCTCTATCCCTTTCTCTCATTCCTCTCCTCTCTATCCCCCTCTCATTCCTCTATTCTCTATCCCTTTCTCTCATTCCTCTATTCTCTATCCCTTTCTCTCATTCCTCTCCTCTCTATCCCCCTCTCATTCCTCTCCTCTCTATCCCTTTCTCTCATTCCTCTCCTATCTATCCCTTTCTCTCATTCCTCTATTCTCTATCCCTTTCTCTCATTCCTCTATTCTCTATCCCTTTCTCTCATTCCTCTATTCTCTATCCCTTTCTCTCATTCCTCTATTCTCTATCCCTTTCTCTGATTCCTCTCCTATCTATCCCTTTCTCTCATTCCTCTATTCTCTATCCCTTTCTCTCATTCCTCTCCTATCTATCCCTCTCTCCTCTCTATCCCTCTCTCATTCCTCTCCTCTCTATCCTCTCTCATTCCTCTTTCTCTATCCCTTTCTCTCATTCCTCTCGTCTTTATCCCTCTCTCATTCCTCTCCTCTCTATCCCTCCTTCAATCCTCTCCTCTCTATCCCTCCCTCATTCCTCTCCTCTTTATCCCTCCCTCATTCCTCTCCTCTTTATCCCTCTCTCATTCCTCTCCTCTTTATCCCTCTCTCATTCCTCTCCTCTTTATCCCTCTCTCATTCCTCTCCTCTTTATCCCTTTCTCTCATTCCTCTCCTCTTTATCCCTCTCTCATTCCTCTCCTCTTTATCCTTTCTCTCATTCCTCTCCTCTTTATCCCTCTCATTCCTCTCCTCTTTATCCCTCTCTCATTCCTCTCCTCTATCCCTCTCTCATTCCTCTCCTCTCTATCCCTTTCTCTCATTCCTCTCCTCTCTATCCCTTTCTCTCATTCCTCTCCTCTCTATCCCTTTCTCTCATTCCTCTCCTATCTACCCCTCTCTCATTCCTCTCCTCTCTATCCCTTTCTCTCATTCCTCTCCTCTTTATCCCTCTCTCATTCCTCTCCTCTTTATCCCTCTCTCATTCCTCTCCTCTCTCTCCCTTTCTCTCATTCCTCTATTCTCTATCCCTTTCTCTCATTCCTCTATTCTCTATCCCTTTCTCTCATTCCTCTCCTCTTTATCCCTTTCTCTCATTCCTCTCCTCTTTATCCCTTTCTCTCATTCCTCTCTTTATCCCTTTCTCTCATTCCTCTCCTCTTTATCCCTTTCCTCTCTCTTTATTCCTCATTCCTCTCTTTATCCCTCTCTCATTCCTCTCCTCTCTATCCCTTTCTCTCATTCCTCTCCTCTCTATCCCTTTCTCTCATTCCTCTCCTCTTTATCCCTCTCTCATTCCTCTCCTCTTTATCCCTCTCTCATTCCTCTCCTCTCTATCCCTTTCTCTCATTCCTCTCCTCTTTATCCCTTTCTCTCATTCCTCTCCTCTCTATCCCTTTCTCTCATTCCTCTCCTCTCTATCCCTTTCTCTCATTCCTCTCCTCTTTATCCCTCTCTCATTCCTCTCCTCTTTATCCCTTTCTCTCATTCCTCTCCTCTTTATCCCTTTCTCTCATTCCTCTCCTCTTTATCCCTTTCTCTCATTCCTCTCCTCTTTATCCCTCTCTCATTCCTCTCCTCTTTATCCCTTTCTCTCATTCCTCTCCTCTTTATCCCTCTCTCATTCCTCTCCTCTTTATCCCTTTCTCTCATTCCTCTATTCTCTATCCCTTTCTCTCATTCCTCTCCTCTTTATCCCTCTCTCATTCCTCTCCTCTCTATCCCTTTCTCTCATTCCTCTCCTCTCTATCCCTTTCTCTCATTCCTCTCCTATCTACCCCTCTCTCATTCCTCTCATCTTTATCCCTCTCTCATTCCTCTCCTCTTTATCCCTCTCTCATTCCTCTCCTCTTTATCCCTCTCTCATTCCTCTCCTCTCTATCCCTTTCTCTCATTCCTCTCCTCTCTCCATTCATCCTCTCTTTATCCAGAGCTCAGACATACCGCCAAACACTCTTTGCTACACTGACGTTTCAGACGGGGACACACACACACACACACACACACACACACACACACACACACACACACACACACACACACACACACACACACACACACACACACACACACACACACACACACACACACACACACTCAGCCACAGTGATGTTTGCATTTAAGATCCGGATGTTTATCTCCTCTTCTCTCCCTCTCTACCCTTCTCTCTCTCTGTCCATGTCTCTCTCTCCCTCTGTCTCTCTCCTCTTCTCTCCCTCTCTACCCTTCTCTCCCTCTCCGTCCATCAGGCGGGAGTATATGTGACAGGCTTCCTTCCAGCCTGGCTAAGTTATCTCATCGTTTTACACCTTAAGCTATATCTACAGTGCTATGTTAGCTATATCTACAGTGTTGTTAGCTATATCTACAGTTAGCTATATCTACAGTGCTGTTAACTATATCTACAGTTAGCTATATCCACAGTGTTGTTAGCTATATCTACAGTGCTGTTAGCTATATCCACAGTGTTGTTAGCTATATCTACAGTGCTGTTAGCTATATCCACAGTGTTGTTAGCTATATCTACAGTGCTGTTAGCTATATCTACAGTGCTGTTAGCTATATCTACAGTTAGCTATATCTACAGTGCTATGTTAGCTATATCTACAGTTAGCTATATCTACAGTGCTGTTAGCTATATCTACAGTTAGCTATATCTACAGTTAACTATATCTACAGTGCTGTTAGCTATATCAACAGTGCTGTTAGTTATATCTACAGTTAGTTATATCTACAGTGCTGTTAACTATATCTACAGTTAGCTATATCTACAGTGTTGTTAGCTATATCTACAGTGCTGTTAGCTATATCCACAGTGCTGTTAGCTATATCCACAGTGCTGTTAGCTATATCTACAGTGCTGTTAGCTATATCAACAGTGCTGTTAGCTATATCCACAGTGCTGGTAGCTATATCTACAGTGCTGTTAGTTATATCTACAGTGCTGTTAGCTATATCTACAGTTAGCTATATCTACAGTTAGCTATATCTACAGTGCTGTTAGCTATATCAACAGTGCTGTTAGCTATATCTACAGTGCTGTTAGCTATATCTACAGTGCTATGTTAGCTATATCTACAGTGCTGTTAACTATATCTACAGTGCTGTTAGCTATATCTCCCGTGTTATGTTAGCTATATCTACAGTGCTATGTTAGCTATATCTACAGTTAGCTATATCTACAGTGCTAAGTTAGCTATATCTCCAGTGTTATGTTAGTTATATCTACAGTTAGCTATATCTACAGTGCTATGTTAGCTATATCTACAGTGCTATGTTAGCTATATCTACAGTTAGCTATATCTACAGTGCTAAGTTAGCTATATCTCCAGTGTTATGTTAGTTATATCTACAGTTAGCTATATCTACAGTGCTATGTTAGCTATATCTACAGTGCTATGTTAGCTATATCTACAGTGCTAAGTTAACTATATCTACAGTGCTATGTCAGCTGTTTCTACAGTGCTATGTTAGCTATATCTACAGTGCTAAGTTAGCTATATCTACAGTGCTATGTCAGCTGTATCTACAGTGCTATGTTAGCTATATCTACAGTTAGCTATATCTACAGTGCTATGTTAGCTATATCTACAGTTAGCTATATCTACACTGCTATGGTAGCTATATCTCCAGTGCTATGTTAGCTATATCTACAGTTAGCTATATCTACAGTGCTATGGTAGCTATATCTACAGTGCTATGTTAGCTATATCTACAGTTAGGTATATCTCCAGTGCTATGTTAGCTATATCTACAGTGCTATGGTAGCTATATCTCCAGTGCTATGTTAGCTATATCTACA
>NW_025749177.1:15000-26856 GCF_021184085.1 Oncorhynchus gorbuscha
CACAGTGGATGTTTTAACTCAGAGGTGGAATTGTGTTAGAGCTGTCATATCCACAAGCAGCTCCCATGATTATACCTGAAGCGTACATTGCCATTGGCTGCACAGAGGCGCATTAAGACAAATCCCATGCAGGCTTTTCTTCAAGTTCGAACACTGTAATGTGAGATGTAATCTACACCTCGATTAGGCTGAGCGTCGTTCCTACATTTTCTTGTTCTGAACCTCTAACCGAGTGGGGACGGTGTGGCTTTGTGACAATGAACAAGAGCAGCTACTCACCGATTCGACATCTCCGAACGCAGTTACACCGCCAAGACATCAGCGATGCGGGTGTCGGCTATCGCCGGTTAACCTGATTGAACCTTAGTCTCAGCGTTTCTAAACTTGGCAGGGAATGTTGGTAGTCGTCAGATATTTTATGAAATATTTCCCCATTAAATTCCCCATGTTAACACTGATCTTTGTAACTCCTTATTAGCATTTTCAGAAGTCAGACTGAACTGTGATGTCATATTCAAGGGACTGACTGAGCTGGGGTGTCATATTCAGAGGACTGACTGAGCTGTGATGTCATATTCAAGGGACTGACTGAGCTGGGATGTCATATTCAGGGACGGACTACGCTGTGATGTCATATTCAGGGTCGAACTACGCTGTGATGTCATATTCAAGGGACTGACTGAGCTGGGGTGTCATATTCAAGGGACTGACTGAGCTGGGATGTCATATTCAAGGGACTGACTGAGCTGGGGTGTCATATTCAAGGGACTGACTGAGCTGGGATGTCATATTCAAGGGACTGACTGAGCTGTGATGTCATATTCAAGGGACTGACTGAGCTGTGATGTGTCATATTCAAGGGACTGACTGAGCTGTGATGTCATATTCAGAGGACTGACTGAGCTTGGTGTCATATTCAAGGGACTGACTGAGCTGGGATGTCATATTCAGGGACGGACTACGCTGTGATGTCATATTCAGGGTCGAACTACGCTGTGATGTCATATTCAAGGGACTGACTGAGCTGGGATGTCATATTCAGGGACGGACTACGCTGTGATGTCATATTCAAGGGACTGACTGAGCTGGGGTGTCATATTCAAGGGACTGACTGAGCTGGGATGTCATATTCAAGGGACTGACTGAGCTGTGATGTCATATTCAAGGGACTGACTGAGCTGTGATGTCATATTCAAGGGACTGACTGAGCTGGGATGTCATATTCAAGGGACTGACAGCTGGGATGTCATATTCAGGGACGGACTACGCTGAGATGTCATATTCAGGGGACTGACTGAGCTGTGATGTCATATTCAGGGACGGACTACGCTGAGATGTCATATTCAAGGGACTGACAGCTGTGATGTCATATTCATGGGACTGACTGAGCTGTGATGTTATATTCAGAGGACTGAGCTGGGGTTTAATATTCAGTGGACAGGCTGTGTGTTGTATCACAGTGTGGTTGTATTAGCATGACAACATAGAGTTAGTTAGTTAGTTGGTTGGTTAGTTGGTCCTTGGTTTAGTTTAATGGCTGTACAACAGATAGAGGATGGGAGCATCCCAATGATATCTCCTTCCTCCTGAAGTGTACCCTCTATTCAACTCTATGGTTCACTACTTCCGAAAATCTAAAATCATTGGATCGGTGTAGGCATTTCCCACCATATTTCCGATACCAGTCATTTATATTCAAAATCAGAAGGAAAGTGCTATTTATTTACACTTTGGGAGGAAGGAGAGATCTGTGCGCCATAGAGTTGCACTAGAGAGCTCGTCTAAAATATATTTTTCCAGTTTGCACCCTTCTATCCAACTCCTCTCCTCTCATTGAGAATGAACCAATAGTAGACATGGTCAGCTTCCCTTACAGTCTTTACACCAGCCTATATACATATCTATATTCAAATCTTATTTATTTATTCAGCATAAAACCCATAGTTTCTTTGTTTGTTTAGTTTTTGCCATAAAACATCGGAAATGTCCTTTATCCAAATACAGTTAGATCTGCAATCGAAATCATCATCTGGGTCAGCCGAATGATTATCTCAAATTTCATTGGTCTGGGTAAAATTAAGTTTGTCAGTTTGGTCCACCCTCCTTTCTGTTTCCGTTACCTGATATCCTGTTTGGGCATTACGTCATTTCTGCTTGGTTATAATGGTTGTAACCAGGGATGGAAGTGAAGGATTTTGGGCACTGGGTCAGGTGCTGGAATAGTAGACAAAATATATTGATAGTCTGGATCAAAAATCTACTCCACGCAATATTTTGAAAAGACAAAAATGTCACTAGTATCAGCGGGCTAGTTGGTCACATTTTCTACTAACAGGTTAGTTTAATCTTAGTTTTATATCCAACAATGGTGTTTTTTTAAATAAGTATTTTAATATATTTCATATTCAACATTTTCTTTATTGCAAAGTTCAATTATTATCATTCCGTACAGTTCTCACATAATAATTCTAGTCTTTTAATATCATCTTCTTCTCTCATTCCAATGTTTTTAACATACTTCTTCATAATAATCATCATTTTCATTATTTATTATTTTCTTTACAATTTCGCAATAACAACATCTACACACCAACGCCGTTGAAAAGTGGAGGGCAAGGTCTTCCTTAGGGAGAGCAAGGTGACTTGGGGGATTGGCTCAACAGGAGCGAGGGTGGCGGGAAAGGGGTGTGGTCTAACGTCCTCTACTAGCCTATCACTTTAAGACAATATTAAGACGTTTACAGTCTATTGGAGAATAAGGCTGGGCGGAGTGAAGCGAGGAAGGAAAGAGAGAGAGGAGGAGAGGAGGGTCGTAAAGCAGGGGCAGAAAGAGTTGTCTGAGATGACTTCACCTGTTGGATTAGAGGCTTTCACTGATATGTCCTCTACCTGTTAGATTAGAGGCTTTCACAGATATGACCTCTACCTGTTAGATTAGAGGCTTTCACTGATATGACCTCTACCTGCTGGATTAGAGGCTTTCACTGATATGACCTCTACCTGTTAGATTAGAGGCTTTCACTGATATGACCTCTACCTGTTAGATTAGAGGCTTTCACTGATATGACCTCTACCTGTTAGATTAGAGACTTTCACTGATATGACCTCTACCTGTTAGATTAGAGGCTTTCACTGATATGACCTCTACCTGTTGGATTAGAGGCTTTCACTGATATGACCTCTACCTGTTAGATTAGAGCCTTTCACTGATATGACCTCTACCTGTTAGATTAGAGACTTTCACTGATATGATCTCTACCTGTTAGATTAGAGGCTTTCACTGATATGACCTCTACCTGTTGGATTAGAGGCTTTCACTGATATGACCTCTACCTGTTAGATTAGAGCCTTTCACTGATATGACCTCTACCTGTTAGATTAGTGTTAGATGGAGAATACTGACTCTAGTGTTAGATGAGAATACTGACTCTAGTGTTAGATGGAGAATACTGACTCTAGTGTTAGAAGGAGAATACTGACTCTAGTGTTAGATGGAGAATACTGACTCTAGTGTTAGATGGAGAATACTGACTCTGGTGTTAGACGGAGAATACTGACTCTAGTGTTAGAAGGAGAATACTGACTCTAGTGTTAGATGGAGAATACTGACTCTAGTGTTAGAAGGAGAATACTGACTTAGTGTTAGATGGAGAATACTGACTCTAGTGTTAGATGGAGAATACTGACTCTGGTGTTAGATGGAGAATACTGACTCTAGTGTTAGAAGGAGAATACTGACTCTAGTGTTAGATGGAGAATACTGACTCTAGTGTTAGATGGAGAATACTGACTCTGGTGTTAGAAGGAGAATACTGACTCTGGTGTTAGATGGAGAATACTGACTCTGGTGTTAGAAGGGGGAATACTGACTCTAGTGTTAGAAGGAGAATACTGACTCTAGTGTTAGAAGGAGAATACTGACTCTAGTGTTAGAAGGGGGAAAGGGAGAATGCTCTTTCCAACATGTCCTCTCTGCCTGCCTCCCTTCCCACTGGCGCAGACGTCAATTCAACATCGACTTTTCATTTACATTTGGCTGACAAAAAAATGTCCCCGTGACATTGGATTTAAGTTGCAAACCAACTGTTTCCACGTTGAATAAACGTCATTACGCTTCATTTTTTTGTTGTTGTTGAAACAACGTGGAAACAATGTTGATTCAACCAGTTTTGCCGAGTGGGTTTCCTTTTGTTCCCTCCCTGTGTCTATTCCTCCTCTCTGTCTCCCCCAACCCACCCCTCCATCCTTCTCTCTCTCTCTCTCTCCATCTCTCTCTCTCCATCTCTCTCTCTCTCCATCTCTCTCTCTCTCTCCATCTCTCTCTCTCTCTCTCTCTCTCTCTCTCTAGAACCCAGGTATGTGACAGTATGCCTCCAGTGATGACAGCAATATATAGATCAGCCACATGAAGAAGAAGACCAGTGATGTGATGATCTTGGTAGTCCTCGGCCCTCCGAGCTCCCCCCCTGCCACTGACGCCCGCCGTCGGTAGAGGAGTATCATCACGCATATGCACGCCATCACCGTGAAGAGCGTGACGGAGAACGCCAGCGAGCCCGGGTCGACGCGAAACACCTGGCCTTTGGAGCGCCAGAACACGGCGGCGATGGTCCACGCCACTCCGATCCCAAGGAAGACGTTCACGGCGTTGCTACCGGTTACGTTGCCGATGGAGGCGTCGGCGTACTGGTCCTGGATGGCGGCCACCTTACTGGCAAAGGTGTCTGGGTAGTAGTGGAGAGAGGAGGGGAGAGGGAGAGAATAAATAGCAGAAAGAGGGGGAAGAAGATGGGAAGGAGGGGGAGGGGAGAGAAGAAATAGCAGAAAGAGAGGGGAGAGGAGGGGGAAGAAAATGGGAAGGAGGGGAGGGGGTAGTGGTGGAGAGAGAGGGAGAAGAGAAGAAATAGCAGGAAGAGAGGAGAGGGAGGGGGAAGAAAAATGGGAAGGAGGGGGAGGGGATAAGAAGAAATAGCAGAAAGAGAGGAGAGGGAGGTGGGAAGAAAATGGGAAGGAGGGGAGGGATAAGAAGAAATAGCAGAAAGAGAGGGGAGAGGGAGGGGGAAGAAGATGGGAAGGAGGGGAGGGATAAGAAGAAATAGCAGAAAGAAAAAAAGAGAAGAGAGAGGGGATGTGGAGGGGGAAGGATGGGAGAAGGGGGAGAAAGGGGAGGGGGAAAGAGAGATAGAGAAAAAAGTGGGCAGAGGCAAATGGATGAAAAAAGAGGGAGAGAGAAGACCAGATTAAATAAGGCAGGTGAGAGGAGACACACATACAAACTCCCTAAGGCGGTCATAATTCTGCACGCGTACTCTGTCACACCTACAGCCCACAACACACACCTGGGTACCGAGGCACTGAAGGTTACAGTTTAAAATGTCATTACATCATCATGATTACACAATTAGGACAAACAGAGGGAACATAGAAGGAGAGAAAAGAGAAGGAAGAAGAGTGTGTGTGTGTGTGTGTGTGTGTGTGTGTGTGTGTGTGTGTGTGTGTGTGTGTGTGTGTGTGTGTGTGTGTGTGTGTGTGTGTGTGTGTGTGTGTGTGTGTGTGTGTGTGTGTGTGTGTGTGTGTGTGTGTGTGTAATCCACCTGGTACAGAGGTCCCTAGTGCTACAAACACCACGGCAGTAACAGAGTCCTTCAGACCCACAGTGCAGCCGAAGGCAGAGGCCAGGTCTCCTGTTACAGCCGTCAGAACTCCTAGCCGGGACACCGAATCAAAAACACATTAGGACAGACAGTAAGATTCCTTCCTCACAGTGAGTAAACAACCTTTAATCGTTTGCTTCCACACGTGACCATCCCGCTTCCCATCTTAGTTGATGCCGACGATATCGTGGTATTTCAAACTGAGTTGACCAATCCTTGGTTACACATGAAATTTGTGTTACCTATTATTAAGGGAGATGGACGGCCCAGCCATTCCAGTACTCTGCAGGGTCAGGGGTCAGGGTTACCTACCGATGAGACTGATGGAGACGATGAAGCAGGCCCAGCTATTCCAGTAGTCTGTAGGGTCAGGGGTCAGGGTTACCTACCGATGAGACTGATGGAGACGATGAAGCAGGCCCAGCCATTCCAGTACTCTGTAGGGTCAGGGTCAGGGTTACCTACCGATGAGACTGATGGAGACGATGAAGCAGGCCCAGCCATTCCAGTACTCTGCAGGGTCAGGGGTCAGGGTTACCTACCGATGAGACTGATGGAGACGATGAAGCAGGCCCAGCCATTCCAGTACTCTGTCGGAGGGACAAAGGCAAACAGAACTTTCCAGAAGACGGTGAGGAAGTGCATGATGTAGTCAAAACAGGACGGGAGACGCTCTTCACCACTCTCCTCATCATCATCATCACCTGGAGAGAGACAGAGAGAGAGATGGAGTCTTACTCTTTTTAACCTTGTGTGTTTAATATGAACTGTTTCACTTGCTTTGCTCAATGTTAACATATGTTATCCATGTCAATAAAGCCCTTGAGGAAAAGTGAAACGAATTGATGAGAGAGAGAGAGACAGAGAGACAGAGAGAGAGAGAGAGAGAGAGAGAGACAGAGAGAGAGAGAGAGAGAGAGAGAGGAGAAGAGAGAGAGAGGGAAGGGATAGATGCAGGGGGAGAGGAGAGGGTAGGGGGAGAGAGAGAGGAGAGAGAGAGAGAGAGGGAAGGGATAGATGCAGGGGAGAGAGAGGGTAGGGAGAGGGAGGAGAGAGAGAGAGAAGAGAGAGAGAGAGAGAGAGAGGAAAGGACAGATGCAGGTGGAGGAGGAGGAAGGGGGAGAGAGAGAGGAGAGAGAGAGAGAGAGAGAGAGAGATCGAGAGAGAGAGAGAGGGAGAAGAGAGAGAGGAGAGAGAGGGAGAGAGAGAGAGAGAGAGAGAGAGAGTCTGAGGGGGAGAGAGGAGAGAGAGAGGGAGAGAGAGAGAGAGAGGTGGAAGGGATAGATGCAGGGGGAGAGGAGAGGGTAGGGGGGAGAGAGAGAGAGAGAGGAAAAGAGAGAGAGGAAGATCTAGATAGAGGGGAGAGGAGAGGGGAGAAGAGAGAGGGGAGAGAGAGAAGAAGGGAGAGAGAGAGGGAGAGGAGAGACTAGGAGAGAGAGAGAGAGGAAAGGGGACAGATGCAGGTGGAGAGGGGAGAAGGGGAGAGAGAGAAGAGAGAGAAAGAGAGAGAAGAGGGAGAGATCTGGGGGAGAGAGGGGAGAGAGGAAAGGGAGATGCAGAGGGAGAGAGAGAGGAAAAGAGGACTGAGAGATCTGAGGGGGAGAGAGGGAGAGAGAGAGAGAGAGAGAGAGAGAGGAAAGGGAGAGGAGAGAGAGGAGAGGAAAGGATAGATGCAGGGGGAGAGGGAAGGGAGAGAGAGAGGAAAGGGACAGATGCAGGGGAGAGGAGAGGGTAGGGGGAGAGAGGGAGAGAGAGAGAGAGAGGAAAGGATAGATGCAGGGGGAGAGGGGGGAGGAAGAGAGAGAGAGAGAGGAGAGAGAGAGAGAGAGAGAAGAGGGAGAGAAGAGAGAGAGGAGAGAGAGAGAGGAGAGAAAGGGACAGATCTAGAGAGAGGAAAGGGACAGATGCAGGGGAGAGGGGAGGGTAGGGGAGAGAAAGGAGGAAAGGGAAGATGCAGGGGGAGAGGAGATAGGGGGAGAGGGAGAGAAGGGAGGGGGAGGGGGAGAGAGAGGGGAGAGAGGAGAGAGAGAAAAGGGGATAGGTGCAGGGGAGAGGAGGGGAGAGGGAGAGACAGAGAGAGAGGGAGAGATCGAATCTAGGGGAAGAGGGAGGAGAGAGAGAGAGAGAAAAAGAGAGAAAGGGATCGTGCAGAGGGAGAGGAGAGAAGGGGAGGGAAGGGGAGAGGGAGAGAGAGAGAGAGAGAGAGAGAGAGAGAGAGAAGAGAGAAGAAGGGAGAGAGATCTAGGGGAGACAGGAGGAGAGGAGAGAGAGAGAAGGAAAGGGATAGAGATCAGGGGGAGAGGAGGGAGGGGAGAGAGGAGAAGAGAGAGATCAGAGAGAGAGAGAAGAGGAGAGGAGAGAGAGAGAGAGGGATAGATGCAGGGGAAGGGGGAGGGAGGGGAAGGAGAGAGAGGGAATCAGAGCAGGGGAGAAGGGAGAAAGAAGAGAGAGAAAGGGGATAGTGCAGGGGGAGAGGGGAGGGAGGGAGAGAGAAGAGAGAGAGAGAGGAAAAAGAGATAGATCAGGGAAGAGGGGAGGGAGAGAGAGAGAGAAAAAGAGAGAGAAAGGGATAGATGCAGGGGGAGAGGAGAGAGAGAAGAGAGAGAGGGAAAGGATAGATGCAGGGGAGAGAGAGAGAGAGAGAGAGAGAGAGAGGGAGGGAGAGAGAGAGAGAGAGAGAGAGAGAGAGAGAGAGAGAGAGAGAGAGAGAGGAAAGAGATAAGAGGAAGAGGGAGGGGAGAGAGAGAGAGAAGGAGAAAAGGGATAGTGGTGGGGAGAGGAGAGAGGAGAGAGAGAGAGAGAGAGAGAGAGAGGAGAGAGAGAGAGGGAGAGGAAAGATAGATGCAGGGGGAGAGGGAAAGAGAGGGAAAGGGATAGATCAGGGGGAGAGAGAGAGAGAGAGAGAGAGAGAGAGAGAGAGAGAGAGAGAGAGAGAGAGAGAGGAAAGGATAGATCTAGGGGGAGAGAGAGAGAGAGAGGAGAGAGAGGATAGAGAGAGAGAGAGAGAGAGGAAAGGATAGATGCAGGGGAGAGAGAGGGTAGGGAGAGAAGGGTGAGAGGAGGGGAGAGGGGAGGGAGAAGGTGATGGAGGGGACTCGGGGAGAACAGAGAGTTTGGGTTCTAATTCTGTTCAGGCCGGTCTATATGAATCCTGTAGACTGAAAGTGAAATGACGTGAACAGGATGACATCACGCAGAGAGGAAGCAAGGTAGGTACCTGCGCTGACAGTGACGGCAGAGACAAACTGCTCTCTCCAGCTGCAGCTTCCCACCACCAACGCAAGATTAGTCTTCTTAATCAGCTTATCTACTGTGTTCTACACACACAACAGAGACCCCCCCCCACACACAGTCAGTTAATACAATCACACACACGACTGAATCTTTAACTTGAGATTACAGAAATCTTGGAGCAAATCTGTCATTGGCATCAATGCATGTTTCAGGGCCCCACGCAATCTGCAATTCAATGGTAATGTTCCCCACATTAGTGGAGACTGTATTTGTGGTAAGCGCCATGTGTCGGCTGCATCAGAAATGGTAATGTTCCCCCATTGGGGCGGCAGGGTAGCCAGTGGTTAGAGTGTTGGACTAGTGACCGGAAGGTTGCAAGTTCAAATCCGTGAGCTGACAAGGTTTTAACCGCTATGCAGATGTTGACTAAAGCGGATCGATTGAATCAAACCCTCTTGTTTTCTTTGTTTGGTCTTGCTGTTACCGTGTAGATCCACGAGCATGAGGGCTCTATTCAATCTGGATGGCAAGGCGCATTACAGATTTTAGCGTTTCGCTACGTCCGCGATAACCTCTGCTAAAACGTCATTGAAAATAAAATTTGTTCTTAACTGACTTACCCTAGTAAAATAAATAAAAAAATAAATAAATAACCTTCGATTTGATTGTCTGATAGAAATGGTCATTTCTGATGGAGCTGGCGTTTACGTAATACAGTCTCCACTAATGTTTTTATTTTACCTTTATTTAACTAGCAAGTCAGTTAAAGGCAAATTCTTTCTGGCGACTTGAACAGTGGGTTAACTGCCTTGTTCAGGGCAGAACGACAGATTTGTACCTTGTCCCAGCTCTGGGATTTTTAACTTTGCAACCTTTCGGTTACTAGTCAAGCTCTAACCACTAGGCTATCCTGCCGTTATTGGTCACATACCACGATGTTTAGCAGAGGTTATCAGCGGGACGTGGCGGCGGCTTACCCGGCTCTGTAATCGCGTCTTGCCATCAGATTGAATAGAGCCCTCATGCTTTCGTGGATCTACGGTAACAACAAGACCAAACAAAAGAAAAGAGCTCAAAGGGTTTGGTTCAATGGGATCCGCTTTAGTCAACATCTGCATAGCGGTTGTGACATGATTAATCGGAGGTGGAACTGAGTCAGAGCTGTGGAAATTCAAACAGCTCCTGGAATTACACCTAAAGTGGACAACAATAATAACAACAATAACCAACAATAGGTATTAGTATTAATTTATAGAGAAAAGTGTTATTTTTCTCAAACCCAATAAATAAAATGTGGTGTCTGGGTCCAGAAATCCCATGATGCGCGTTAACAAGGATTGCCATTGGCTGCATTAAGAGAAATCCCATGATGCCTTGTTAACAGGATTGCCATTGCTACATTAAGAAATCCCATGATGCCTTGACAACAGGATTTTCATTGGCTGCATTAGAGAAATCCCATGATGCCTTGTTAACAGGACTATTATGGCTGTATTAAGAAAATCCCATGATACCTTATTAACTAGGACTGCCATTAGCTGCGAGAAATCCCATGATGCCTTGTTAACAGGATTGCCATTGGCTGCATTAAGAGAAATCCCATGATGCCTTGTTAACAGGACTGCCATTGGCTGCATTAAGAAATCCCATGATGCCTTGTTAACAGGATTGCCATTGGCTACGTCAGAAAATCCCATGTGATGCCTTGTTAACAGGATTGCCATTGGCTGCATTAGAGAAATCCCCATGATGCCTTGTTAACAGGACTGCCATTAGCTGTATTAAGAAATCCCATGATGCCTTGTTAACAGGACTGCCATTGGCTGTATTAAGATAAATCCCATGATGCCTTGTGCTGGGACTGCCATTAGCTGCATAAGAAATCCCATGATGCCTTGTTAACAGGATTGCCATTGGCTGCATTAAGAGAAATCCCATGATGCCTGCCTTGTTAACAGGACTGCCATTGGCTGCATTGAAAATCCCATGATGCCTTGTTAACAGGACTGCCATTGGCTGCACGTCAGATAAATCCCATGATGCCTCGTTAACAAGCTCACACTGGAATGTCAGATGTGATCTACACCTCCGATAGGCTGATAGAAATCCTCATTATCTAGTTTAAGGATTTGTAATGTGTTAATATAGCCTACACTTTCTAGTTCTGAACTGTTATTATGAGTGGGGCGGGGCTATGTGACCAACGATCTGGAGCTGCTCACGATTTGACAGCTCCAACTCTGACACCAACAAATCATCTGCTACCGTCGGTTACAACGCTGATCGATCTGATTGATCTGATCGAATACTAGAGCCTGAGTTGATCTCAAGTTATGATTCAGCTTATATGACAATACAGTGAGGGAATGAGTTAGTAGTCATTTTTAAATGTGCTTAATTAAAGGTTTACACACACACACACACACCCATACTGTGTACAGAAACACACAATCATTACAATCAATACAGAACCCGAAGAGAACTATACCATTCAGCTCTTCTCATAAGTGTATTATTCACCCCACACTACACACACACACACACACACACACACACACACACACACACACACAAATAATACACAAAATGAATACACAAAATGAATACACAAAACATTCTAAAAGCTGTCTGAAAGAACAGAAAGATAAAACACAAAGGGTCTGTCAACATTAGAAAGGTTTACAAAGTGAGAAAACGTTAGCTGTTCCCATTCATAACCTAGCTATTCTCTCATTCCCCAGCCCCCTTTACGTTAGCTGTTCCCATTACATAACCTGGCACATTTAGCCTTAGCTAGCTGTTCCCATTACATAACCTGGCACATTTAGCCTATGCTTTAACTGTTCCCATTGGCACATTTAACCTGGCACATTTAGTCTTATGCCTAAGCTGTTCCATTACATAACCTGGCACATTTAGCCTTACGGTTAACTGTTCCCATTACATAACCTGGCACATTTAGCCTTAC
>NW_025749178.1:0-26845 GCF_021184085.1 Oncorhynchus gorbuscha
GAGAGGGTGGCAGAGAATGAGAAAGAGAAGGGGAGCGACAGAGAATGAGAGAGAGAAGGAGAGGGCAGCAGAGAATGAGAGAGAGAAGGAAGGGCGACAGAGAATGAGAGAGAGAAAGAGAGGGGGACAGAGAAGGAGAGGGGGACAGAGAATGAGAGTGAGAAGGGGAGCGACAGAGAATGAGAGAGTGAGAAGGGAGACGGCAGAGAATGAGAGAGAGAAGGAGAGGGCGACAGAGAATGAGAGAGAGAAGGAGAGGGCGACAGAGAATGAGAGAGAGAAGGAGAGGGCGACAGAGAATGAGAGAGAGAAGGAGAGGGCGACAGAGAATGAGAGAGAGAAGGAGAGGGCGACAGAGAATGAGACAGAGAAGGAGAGGGCGACAGAGAATGAGAGGGAGAAGGAGAGGGGGACAGGAGAGAGAGAAGGAGAGGACGACAGAGAATGAGAGTGAGAAGGGGAGCGCGACAGAGAATGAGAGTGAGAAGGGGAGGCGACAGAGAATGAGAGAGAGAAGGAGAGGGCGACAGAGAGAGAGAGAGAAGGAGAGGGCGGCAGAGAATGAGAGAGAAAGAGGGCGACAGAGAATGAGAGAGAGAAGGAGAGAGAGAGAGAGAGAAGGAGAGGGGGCAGAGAATGAGAGAGAGAAGGAGAGGGCGACAGAGAATGATAGAGAGAAGGAGAGGGGGACAGAGAAGGAGAGAGAGAAGGAGAGGACGACAGAGAATGAGTGTGAGAAGGGGAGCGCGACAGAGAATGAGAGTGAGAAGGAGAGGGCGACAGAGAATGAGAGAGAGAAGGAGAGGGGACAGGAGAGAGAGAAGGAGAGGGCGACAGGAGAGAGAGAAGGAGAGGGCGACAGAGAATGAGAGAGAGAAGGAGAGGGCGACAGAGAATGAGAGAGAGAAGGAGAGGGCGGCAGAGAATGTGAGACCGTAGGAGAGGGCGGCAGAGAATGAGAGACCGGAGGAGAGGGCGATAGAGAATGAGACAGAGAAGGAGAGGGCGGCAGAGAATGAGAGACCGAAGGAGAGGGCGGCAGAGAATGAGAGTGAGAAGGAGAGGGCGGCAGAGAATGAGAGACCGAAGGAGAGGGCGGCAGAGAATGAGAGTGAGAAGGAGAGGGCGACAGAGAACGAGAGACAGAAGGAGAGGGCGACAGAGAATGAGAGAGAGAAGGAGAGGGCGACAGAGAATGAGAGAGAGAAGGAGTGGGCGACAGAGAATGAGAGAGAGAAGGAGAGGGTGGCAGAGAATGAGAAAGAGAAGGGGAGGGCGACAGAGAATGAGAGAGAGAAGGAGAGGGCAGCAGAGAATGAGAGAGAGAAGGAGAGGGCGACAGAGAATGAGAGAGAGAAAGAGAGGGGGACAGAGAAGGAGAGGGGGACAGAGAATGAGAGTGAGAAGGGGAGCGCGACAGAGAATGAGAGTGAGAAGGGGAGACGGCAGAGGAGAGAGAGAAGGAGAGGGCGACAGAGAATGAGAGAGAGAAGGAGAGGGTGACAGAGAATGAGAGAGAGAAGGAGAGGGCGGCAGAGAAAGAGAGACCGAAGGAGAACGGCAGAGAATGAGAGTGAGAAGGAGAGTGCAACAGAGAATGAGAGACAGAAGGAGAGGGCGAAAGGAGAGAGAAGGAGAGGGCGACAGAGAATGAGAGTGAGAAGGAGAGGGCGACAGAGAATGAGAGAGAGAAGGAGAGGGCGACAGAGAATGAGAGAGAGAAGGAGAGGGCGACAGAGAATGAGAGAGAAGGAGAGGGCGACAGAGAATGAGAGAGAGAAGGAGAGGGCGACAGAGAATGAGAGACAGAAGGAGAGGGCGAAAGGAGAGAGAAGGAGAGGGCGACAGAGAATGAGAGAGAGAATGAGAGGGCGACAGAGAATGAGAGAGAGAAGGAGAGGGCGACAGAGAATGAGAGAGAAGGAGAGGGTGACAGAGAATGAGAGAGAGAAGGAGAGGGCGACAGAGAATGAGAGAGAGAAGGAGAGGGCGACAGAGAATGAGACAGAGAAGAAGAGGGCGACAGAGAATGAGAGGGAGAAGGAGAGGGGGACAGAGAAGGAGAGAGAGAAGGAGAGGACGACAGAGAATGAGAGTGAGAAGGAGAGGGCGGCAGAGAATGTGAGACCGTAGGAGAGGGCGGCAGAGAATGAGAGACCGGAGGAGAGGGCGATAGAGAATGAGACAGAGAAGGAGAGGGCGGCAGAGAATGAGAGGGAGAAGGAGAGGGGGACAGAGAAGGAGAGAGAGAAGGAGAGGACGACAGAGAATGAGAGAGAAGGGGAGGGCGACAGAGAATGAGAGTGAGAAGGAGAGGGCGGCAGAGAATGAGAGTGAGAAGGAGAGGGCGACAGAGAATGAGAGAGAGAAGGAGAGGGCGACAGAGAATGAGAGAGAGAAGGAGTGGGCGACAGAGAATGAGAGAGAGAAGGAGAGGGTGGCAGAGAATGAGAAAGAGAAGGGGAGCGACAGAGAATGAGAGAGAGAAGGAGAGGGCAGCAGAGAATGAGAGAGAGAAGGAGAGGGCGACAGAGAATGAGAGAGAGAAAGAGAGGGGGACAGAGAAGGAGAGGGGGACAGAGAATGAGAGTGAGAAGGGGAGCGCGACAGAGAATGAGAGTGAGAAGGGGAGCACGGCAGAGAATGAGAGAGAGAAGGAGAGGGCGACAGAGAATGAGAGAGAGAAGGAGAGGGTGACAGAGAATGAGAGAGAGAAGGAGAGGGCGGCAGAGAAAGAGAGACCGAAGGAGAACGGCAGAGAATGAGAGTGAGAAGGAGAGTGCAACAGAGAATGAGAGACAGAAGGAGAGGGCGAAAGGAGAGAGAAGGAGAGGGCGACAGAGAATGAGAGAGAGAAGGAGAGGGCGACAGAGAATGAGAGAGAGAAGGAGAGGGCGACAGAGAATGAGAGAGAGAAGGAGAGGGCGACAGAGAATGAGAGAGAGAAGGAGAGGGCGACAGAGAATGAGAGAGAGAAGGAGAGGGCGACAGAGAATGAGAGACAGAAGGAGAGAGGAGAAAGAGAGAGAGAAGAGAACAGAGAATGAGAGAGAGAAGGAGAGGGCGACAGAGAATGAGAGAGAGAAGGAGAGGGCGACAGAGAATGAGAGAGAGAAGGAGAGGGCGACAGAGAATGAGAGAGAAGGAGAGGGTGACAGGAGAGAGAGAAGGAGAGGGCGACAGAGAATGAGAGAGAGAAGGAGAGGGCGACAGAGAATGAGAGAGAGAAGGAGAGGGCGGCAGAGAATGTGAGACCGTAGGAGAGGGCGGCAGAGAATGAGAGAGAGGAGAGGGCGACAGAGAATGAGACAGAGAAGGAGAGGGCGGCAGAGAATGAGAGAGAAGGAGAGGGCGGCAGAGAATGTGAGACCGGAGGAGAGGGCGGCAGAGAATGAGAGACCGAAGGAGAGGGCGGCAGAGAATGAGAGTGAGAAGGAGAGGGCGACAGAGAATGAGAGAGAGAAGGAGAGAGGGCGACAGAGAATGAGAGAGAGAAGGAGAGGGCGACAGAGAATGAGAGAGAGAAGGAGAGGGCGACAGAGAATGAGAGAGTGAGAAGGGAGGGCGACAGAGAATGAGAGAGAAGGAGAGGGCGACAGAGAATGAGAGAGAGAAGGAGAGGGCAGAGAATGAGAGAGAGAAGGAGAGGGCGACAGAGAATGAGAGAGAGAAGGAGGGAGACAGAGAATGAGAGAGAGAAGGAGAGGGTGACAGAGAATGAGACAGAGAAGGAGAAGGCGGCAGAGAATGTGAGAAGGAGAGGGCGGCAGAGAATGAGAGAGAAGGAGAGGGCGACAGAGAATGAGACAGAGAAGGAGAGGGCGGCAGAGAGAGAGAGAAGGAGAGGGCGACAGAGATTGAGAGACAGAAGGAGAGGGCGAAAGGAGAGAGAAGGAGAGGGCGACAGAGAATGAGAGAGAGAAGGAGAGGGCGACAGAGAATGAGAGAGAGAAGGAGAGGGCGACAGAGAAGAGAGAGAGAAGGAGAGGGCGACAGAGAATGAGAGAGAGAAGGAGAGGGTGACAGAGAATGAGAGAGAGAAGGAGAGGCGACAGAGAATGAGAGAGAGAAGGAGAGGGCGACAGAGAATGAGAGAGAAGCAGAGACAGAGAATGAGAGGGAGAAGGAGAGGGGGACAGAGAAGGAGAGAGAGAAGGAGAGGACGACAGAGAATGAGAGTGAGAAGGGGGCGCGACAGAGAATGAGAGTGAGAAGGGGAGGGCGACAGAGAATGAGAGAGAGAAGGAGAGGGCGACAGGAGAGAGAGAGAAGGAGAGGGCGGCAGAGAATGAGAGTGAGAAGGAGAGGGCGACAGAGAATGAGAGAGAGAAGGAGAGGGCGACAGGAGAGAGAGAGAGAAGGAGGGGGCGGCAGAGAATGAGAGAGAGAGAAGGAGAGGGCGACAGAGAATGATAGAGAGAAGGAGAGGGGGACAGAGAAGGAGAGAGAGAAGGAGAGGACGACAGAGAATGAGAGTGAGAAGGGGAGCGCGACAGAGAATGAGAGTGAGAAGGAGAGGGCGACAGAGAATGAGAGAGAGAAGGAGAGGGCGACAGAGGAGAGAGAGAAGGAGAGGGCGACAGGAGAGAGAGAAGGAGAGGGCGACAGAGAATGAGAGAGAGAAGGAGAGGGCGACAGAGAATGAGAGAGAGAAGGAGAGGGCGGCAGAGAATGTGAGACCGTAGGAGAGGCGGCAGAGAATGAGAGACCGGAGGAGAGGGCGACAGAGAATGAGACAGAGAAGGAGAGGGCGGCAGAGAATGAGAGACCGAAGGAGAGGGCGGCAGAGAATGAGAGTGAGAAGGAGAGGGCGACAGAGAATGAGAGACCGAAGGAGAGGGCGGCAGAGAATGAGAGTGAGAAGGAGAGGGCGACAGAGAACGAGAGAGACAGAAGGAGAGGGCGACAGAGAATGAGAGAGAGAAGGAGAGGCGACAGAGAATGAGAGAGAGAAGGAGAGGGCGGCAGAGAATGAGAGAGAGAAGGAGAGGGCGGCAGAGAATGAGAGACCGGAGAAGGAGAGGGCGACAGAGAATGAGAGACAGAGAAGGAGAGGGCAGCAGAGAATGAGAGAGAGAAGGAGAGGGCGACAGAGAATGAGAGAGAGAGAGAGGGGGACAGAGAAGGAGAGAGAAGGAGAGGGCAGAGAGAATGAGAGTGAGAAGGAGAGGGCGACAGAGAATGAGAGACAGAAGGAGAGGGCGACAGAGAATGAGAGAGAGAAGGAGAGGGCGACAGAGAATGAGAGAGAGAAGGAGAGGGCGACAGAGAATGAGAGAGAGAAGGAGAGGGTGGCAGAGAATGAGAAAGAGAAGGAGAGCGACGACAGAGAATGAGAGAGAGAAGGAGAGGGCAACAGAGAATGAGAGAGAGAAGGAGAGGGCGACAGAGAATGAGAGAGAGAAAGAGAGGGGGACAGAGAAGGAGAGGGGGACAGAGAATGAGAGTGAGAAGGGGATGCGCGACAGAGAATGAGAGTGAGAAGGAGCACGGCAGAGAATGAGAGAGAGAAGGAGAGGGCGACAGAGAATGAGAGACCGAAGGAGAGGGCGACAGAGAATGAGAGAGAGAAGGAGAGGGCGGCAGAGAATGAGAGAGAGAAGGAGAGGGAGGCAGAGAATGAGAGAGGAGAGTGCAACAGAGAATGAGAGACAGAAGGAGAGGGAGAGAGAGAAGGAGGGCGACAGAGAATGAGAGAGAAGGAGAGGGCGACAGAGAATGAGAGAGAGAAGGAGAGGGCGACAGAGAATGAGAGAGAGAAGGAGAGGGCGACAGAGAATGAGAGAGAGAGGAGAGGGCGACAGAGAATGAGAGAGAGAAGGAGAGGGCGACAGAGAATGAGAGAGAGAAGGAGAGGGCGACAGAGAATGAGAGAGAGAAGGAGAGGGCGACAGAGAATGAGAGAGAGAAGGAGAGGGCGACAGAGAATGAGAGAGAGAAGGAGAGGGCGACAGAGAATGAGAGAGAGAAGGAGAGGCGACAGAGAATGAGAGAGAGAAGGAGAGGGCGACAGAGAATGAGAGAGAGAAGGAGAGGGCGACAGAGAATGAGAGAGAGAAGGAGAGGGCGACAGAGAATGAGACAGAGAAGAAGAGGGCGACAGAGAATGAGAGGGAGAAGGAGAGGGGGACAGAGAAGGAGAGAGAGAAGGAGAGGACGACAGAGAATGAGAGTGAGAAGGAGAGGGCGGCAGAGAATGTGAGACCGTAGGAGAGGGCGGCAGAGAATGAGAGACCGGAGGAGAGGGCGATAGAGAATGAGACAGAGAAGGAGAGGGCGGCAGAGAATGAGAGACCGAAGGAGAGGGCGGCAGAGAATGAGAGTGAGAAGGAGAGGGCGGCAGAGAATGAGAGAGAAGGAGAGGGCGGCAGAGAATGAGAGTGAGAAGGAGAGGGCGACAGAGAACGAGAGACAGAAGGAGAGGGCGACAGAGAATGAGAGAGAGAAGGAGAGGGCGACAGAGAATGAGAGAGAGAAGGAGTGGGCGACAGAGAATGAGAGAGAGAAGGAGAGGGTGGCAGAGAATGAGAAAGAGAAGGGGAGCGCGACAGAGAATGAGAGAGAGAAGGAGAGGGCAGCAGAGAATGAGAGAGAGAAGGAGAGGGCGACAGAGAATGAGAGAGAGAAGGAGAGGGGGACAGAGAAGGAGAGGGGGACAGAGAATGAAGGAGAAGGGGGCGCGACAGAGAATGAGAGTGAGAAGGGGAGCAGGGGCAGAGAATGAGAGAGAGAAGGAGAGGGCGACAGAGAATGAGAGAGAGAAGGAGAGGGTGACAGAGAATGAGAGAGAGAAGGAGAGGGCGGCAGAGAAAGAGAGACCGAAGGAGAACGGCAGAGAATGAGAGTGAGAAGGAGAGTGCAACAGAGAATGAGAGACAGAAGGAGAGGGCGAAAGGAGAGAGAAGGAGAGGGCGACAGAGAATGAGAGAGAGAAGGAGAGGGCGACAGAGAATGAGAGAGAGAAGGAGAGGGCGACAGAGAATGAGAGAGAGAAGGAGAGGGCGACAGAGAATGAGAGAGAGAAGGAGAGGGCGACAGAGAATGAGAGAGAGAAGGAGAGGGCGACAGAGAATGAGAGACAGAAGGAGAGGGCGAAAGGAGAGAGAAGGAGAGGGCGACAGGAGAGAGAGAAGGAGAGGGCGACAGAGAATGAGAGAGAGAAGGAGAGGGCGACAGAGAATGAGAGAGAGAAGGAGAGGGCGGCAGAGAATGTGAGACCGTAGGAGAGGGCGGCAGAGAATGAGAGACCGGAGGAGAGGGCGATAGAGAATGAGACAGAGAAGGAGAGGGCGGCAGAGAATGAGAGAGAAGGAGAGGGCGGCAGAGAATGTGAGACCGGAGGAGAGGGCGGCAGAGAATGAGAGACCGAAGGAGAGGGCGGCAGAGAATGAGAGTGAGAAGGAGAGGGCGACAGAGAACGAGAGACAGAAGGAGAGGGCGACAGAGAATGAGAGAGAGAAGGAGAGGGCGACAGAGAATGAGAGAGAGAAGGAGTGGGCGACAGAGAATGAGAGAGAGAAGGAGAGGGTGGCAGAGAATGAGAAAGAGAAGGGGAGCGCGACAGAGAATGAGAGAGAGAAGGAGAGGGCAGCAGAGAATGAGAGAGAGAAGGAGAGGGCGACAGAGAATGAGAGAGAGAAAGAGAGGGGGACAGAGAAGGAGAGGGGGACAGAGAATGAGAGTGAGAAGGGGAGCGCGACAGAGAATGAGAGTGAGAAGGGGAGCACGGCAGAGAATGAGAGAGAGAAGGAGAGGGCGACAGAGAATGAGAGAGAGAAGGAGAGGGCGACAGAGAATGAGAGAGAAGGAGAGGGTGAAAGAGAATGATAGAGAGAAGGAGAGGGCGACAGAGAATGAGAGAGAGAAGGAGAGGGCGACAGAGAATGAGACAGAGAAGCAGAGGGCGACAGAGAATGAGAGG
This sequence comes from Oncorhynchus gorbuscha, assembly GCF_021184085.1. Classification (NCBI taxonomy): domain Eukaryota; kingdom Metazoa; phylum Chordata; class Actinopteri; order Salmoniformes; family Salmonidae; genus Oncorhynchus; species Oncorhynchus gorbuscha. The sequence goes on from NW_025749178.1 coordinate 7,922, forward strand.
GAGAAGGAGAGGGGGACAGAGAATGAGAGAGAGAAGGAGAGGGCGACAGAGAATGAGAGTGAGAAGGGGAGGCGACAGAGAATGAGAGTGAGAAGGGGGGCGACAGAGAATGAGAGAGAAGGAGAGGGCGACAGAGAGAGAGAGAAGGAGAGGGCGGCAGAGAATGAGAGTGAGAAGGAGAGGGCGACAGAGAATGAGAGAGAGAAGGAGAGGGCGACAGAGAAGAGAGAGAGAGAAGGAGAGGGCGGCAGAGAATGAGAGAGAGAAGGAGAGGGCGACAGAGAATGAGAGAGAGAAGGAGAGGGGGACAGAGAAGGAGAGAGAGAAGGAGAGGACGACAGAGAATGAGAGAGAGAAGGAGAGGGCGACAGAGAATGAGAGAGAGAAGGAGAGGGCGACAGAGAATGAGAGAGAGAAGGAGAGGGCGACAGGAGAGAGAGAAGGAGAGGGCGACAGGAGAGAGAGAAGGAGAGGGCGACAGAGAATGAGAGAGAGAAGGAGAGGGCGACAGAGAATGAGAGAGAGAAGGAGAGGGCGGCAGAGAATGTGAGACCGTAGGAGAGGCGGCAGAGAATGAGAGACCGGAGGAGAGGGCGATAGAGAATGAGACAGAGAAGGAGAGGGCGGCAGAGAATGAGAGACCGAAGGAGAGGGCGGCAGAGAATGAGAGTGAGAAGGAGAGGGCGGCAGAGAATGAGAGACCGAAGGAGAGGGCGGCAGAGAATGAGAGTGAGAAGGAGAGGGCGACAGAGAACGAGAGACAGAAGGAGAGGGCGACAGAGAATGAGAGAGAGAAGGAGAGGGCGACAGAGAATGAGAGAGAGAGAAGGAGTGGGCGACAGAGAATGAGAGAGAGAAGGAGAGGGTGGCAGAGAATGAGAAAGAGAAGGGGAGCGCGACAGAGAATGAGAGAGAGAAGGAGAGGGCAGCAGAGAATGAGAGAGAGAAGGAGAGGGCGACAGAGAATGAGAGAGAGAAAGAGAGGGGGACAGAGAAGGAGAGGGGGACAGAGAATGAGAGTGAGAAGGGGAGCGCGACAGAGAATGAGAGTGAGAAGGGGAGCACGGCAGAGAATGAGAGAGAGAAGGAGAGGGCGACAGAGAATGAGAGAGAGAAGGAGAGGGTGACAGAGAATGAGAGAGAGAAGGAGAGGGCGGCAGAGAAAGAGAGACCGAAGGAGAACGGCAGAGAATGAGAGTGAGAAGGAGAGTGCAACAGAGAATGAGAGACAGAAGGAGAGGGCGAAAGGAGAGAGAAGGAGAGGGCGACAGAGAATGAGAGTGAGAAGGGGAGCGCGACAGAGAATGAGAGTGAGAAGGGGAGGGCGACAGAGAATGAGAGAGAGAGAAGGAGAGGGCGACAGAGAATGAGAGAGAGAAGGAGAGGGCGACAGAGAATGAGAGAGAGAAGGAGAGGGCGACAGAGAATGAGAGACAGAAGGAGAGGGCGAAAGGAGAGAGAAGGAGAGGGCGACAGAGAATGAGAGAGAGAAGGAGAGGGCGACAGAGAATGAGAGAGAGAAGGAGAGGGCGACAGAGAATGAGAGAGAGAAGGAGAGGGTGACAGAGAATGAGAGAGAGAAGGAGAGGGCGACAGAGAATGAGAGAGAGAAGGAGAGGGCGACAGAGAATGAGACAGAGAAGAAGAGGGCGACAGAGAATGAGAGGGAGAAGGAGAGGGGGGGACAGAGAAGGAGAGAGAGAAGGAGAGGACGACAGAGAATGAGAGTGAGAAGGAGAGGGCGGCAGAGAATGTGAGAGAGAAGGAGAGGGCGGCAGAGAATGAGAGACCGGAGGAGAGGGCGATAGAGAATGAGACAGAGAAGGAGAGGGCGACAGAGAATGAGAGGGAGAAGGAGAGGGGGACAGAGAAGGAGAGAGAGAAGGAGAGGACGACAGAGAATGAGAGTGAGAAGGGGAGGCGACAGAGATGAGAGAGAGAAGGAGAGGGCGGCAGAGAATGAGAGAGAGAAGGAGAGGGCGACAGAGAATGAGAGAGAGAAGGAGAGGCGACAGAGAATGAGAGAGAGAGAAGGAGTGGGCGACAGAGAAGAGAGAGAGAAGGAGAGGGTGGCAGAGAATGAGAAAGAGAAGGGGAGCGCGACAGAGAATGAGAGAGAGAAGAGAGGGCAGCAGAGAATGAGAGAGAGAAGGAGAGGGCGACAGAGAATGAGAGAGAGAAGGAGGGGACAGAGAAGGAGAGGGGGACAGAGAATGAGAGTGAGAAGGGGAGCGCGACAGAGAATGAGAGTGAGAAGGAGCACGGCAGAGAATGAGAGAGAGAAGGAGAGGGCGACAGAGAATGAGAGAGAGAAGGAGAGGGTGACAGAGAATGAGAGAGAGAAGGAGAGGGCGGCAGAGAATGAGAGAGAGAAGGAGAACGGCAGAGAATGAGAGTGAGAAGGAGAGGCAACAGAGAATGAGAGACAGAAGGAGAGGGCGAAGGAGAGAGAGAAGGAGAGGCGACAGAGAATGAGAGAGAGAAGGAGAGGGCGACAGAGAATGAGAGAGAGAAGGAGAGGGCGACAGAGAATGAGAGAGAGAAGGAGGGGGCGACAGAGAATGAGAGAGAGAAGGAGAGGCGACAGAGAATGAGAGAGAGAAGGAGAGGGCGACAGAGAATGAGAGACAGAAGGAGAGGGCGACAGGAGAGAGAGAAGGAGAGGGCGACAGAGAATGAGAGAGAGAAGGAGAGGGCGACAGAGAATGAGAGAGAGAAGGAGAGGGCGACAGAGAATGAGAGAGAGAAGGAGAGGGCGACAGAGAATGAGAGAGAGAGAGGGTGAGGAGAGAGAAGGAGAGGGCGACAGAGAATGAGAGAGAGAAGGAGAGGGCGACAGAGAATGAGAGAGAGAAGGAGAGGGCGGCAGAGAATGTGAGACCGTAGGAGAGGGCGACAGAGAATGAGAGAGGAGGAGAGGGCGACAGAGAATGAGACAGAGAAGGAGAGGGCGGCAGAGAATGAGAGAGAAGGAGAGGGCGGCAGAGAATGAGAGAGAGAAGGAGAGGGCGGCAGAGAATGAGAGAGAAGGAGAGGGCGGCAGAGAATGAGAGTGAGAAGGAGAGGGCGGCAGAGAATGAGAGGAAGGAGGGCGGCAGAGAATGAGAGTGAGAAGGAGAGGGCGACAGAGAATGAGAGACAGAAGGAGAGGGCGACAGAGAATGAGAGAGAGAAGGAGAGGGCGACAGAGAATGAGAGAGAGAAGGAGAGGGCGACAGAGAATGAGAGAGAGAAGGAGAGGGCGGCAGAGAATGAGAAAGAGAAGGGGAGCGCGACAGAGAATGAGAGAGAGAAGGAGAGGGCAGCAGAGAATGAGAGAGAGAAGGAGAGGGCGACAGAGAATGAGAGAGAGAAAGAGAGGGGGACAGAGAAGAGAGGGGGACAGAGAATGAGAGTGAGAAGGGGAGCGCGACAGAGAATGAGAGTGAGAAGGGGAGCACGGCAGAGAATGAGAGAGAGAAGGAGAGGGCGACAGAGAATGAGAGAGAGAAGGAGAGGGCGACAGAGAATGAGAGAGAGAAGGAGAGGGCGGCAGAGAAAGAGAGAGAAGGAGAACGGACAGAGAATGAGAGAGAGAAGGAGAGGGCAACAGAGAATGAGAGAGAGAGAGAAAGGAGAGAGAAGGAGAGGGCGACAGAGAATGAGAGAGAGAAGGAGAGGCGACAGAGAATGAGAGAGAGAAGGAGAGGGCGACAGAGAATGAGAGAGAGAAGGAGAGGGCGACAGAGAAGAGAGAGGGAGAAGGAGAGGGCGACAGAGAAGGAGAGAGAGAAGGAGAGGGCGACAGAGAATGAGAGAGAGAAGGAGAGGCGACAGAGAATGAGAGACAGAAGAAGGGGAAAGGAGAGAGAGAGAGAATGAGATGAGAGAAGGAGAGGGCGACAGAGAATGAGAGAGAGAAGGAGAGGGCGACAGAGAATGAGAGAGAGAAGGAGTGGGCGACAGAGAATGAGAGAGAGGAGAGAGAGACAGAGAATGAGAGAGAGAAGGAGAGGGCGACAGAGAATTAGAGAGAGAAGGAGAGGGCGACAGAGAATGAGAGAGAGAAGGAGAGGGCGACAGAGAATGAGAGAGAGAAGGAGAGGGCGACAGAGAATGAGAGAGAGAAGGAGAGGGCGACAGAGAATGAGAGAGAGAGGAGAGACAGAGAATGAGAGGAGAGGGTGACAGAGAATGAGAGAGAGAAGGAGAGGGCGACAGAGAATGAGAGAGAGAAGGAGAGGGCGACAGAGAATGAGACAGAGAAGAGAGGGCGACAGAGAATGAGAGGGAGAAGGAGGGGGACAGAGAAGGAGAGAGAGAAGGAGAGGACGACAGAGAATGAGAGTGAGAAGGAGAGGGCGGCAGAGAATGTGAGACCGTAGGAGAGGGCGGCAGAGAATGAGAGACCGGAGGAGAGGGCGACAGAGAATGAGACAGAGAAGGAGAGAGGGCGGCAGAGAATGAGAGAGAGAAGGAGAGGGCGACAGAGAATGAGAGAGAAGGAGAGGGCAGCAGAGAATGAGAGAGAGAAGGAGAGGGCGACAGAGAATGAGAGAGAGAAGGAGAGGGCGACAGAGAATGAGAGAGAGAAGGAGAGGGCGACAGAGAATGAGAGAGAGAAGGAGAGGGCGACAGAGAATGAGAGAGAGAAGGAGAGGGCGACAGAGAATGAGAGAGAGAAGGAGAGGGCAGCAGAGAATGAGAAAGAGAAGGAGAGGGCGACAGGAGAGAGAGAAGGAGAGGGCAGCAGAGAATGAGAGAGAGAAGGAGAGGGCGACAGAGAATGAGAGAGAGAAGGAGAGGGGGACAGAGAAGGAGAGGGGGACAGAGAATGAGAGAGAAGGGGCGACAGAGAATGAGAGTGAGAAGGGGAGCACGGCAGAGAATGAGAGAGAGAAGGAGAGGGCGACAGAGAATGAGAGAGAGAAGGAGAGGGTGACAGAGAATGAGAGAGAGAAGGAGAGGGCGGCAGAGAAGAGAGAGAAGAAGGAGAACGGCAGAGAATGAGAGTGAGAAGGAGAGTGCGACAGAGAATGAGAGACAGAAGGAGAGGGCGAAGAGGAGAGAGAAGGAGAGGGCGACAGAGAATGAGAGAGAAGGAGAGGGCGACAGAGAATGAGAGAGAGAAGGAGAGGGCGACAGAGAATGAGAGAGAGAAGGAGAGGGCGACAGAGAATGAGAGAGAGAAGGAGAGGGCGACAGAGAATGAGAGACAGAAGGAGAGGGGCAGAGAAGAGAGAGAAGGAGAGGGCGAGGAGAGAGAGAGAAGGAGAGGGCGACAGAGAATGAGAGAGAGAAGGAGAGGGCGACAGAGAATGAGAGAGAGAAGGAGAGGGCGGCAGAGAATGAGAGAGAAGGAGAGGGCGGCAGAGAATGAGAGAGAGAAGGAGAGGGCGACAGAGAATGAGAGAGAGAAGGAGAGGGCGGCAGAGAATGAGAGACCGAAGGAGAGGGCGGCAGAGAATGAGAGTGAGAAGGAGAGGGCGGCAGAGAATGAGAGACCGAAGGAGAGGGCGGCAGAGAATGAGAGTGAGAAGGAGAGGGCGACAGAGAATGAGAGACAGAAGGAGAGGGCGACAGAGAATGAGAGAGAGAAGGAGAGGGCGACAGAGAATGAGAGAGAGAAGGAGAGGGCGACAGAGAATGAGAGAGAGAAGGAGAGGGTGGCAGAGAATGAGAGAGAGAAGGAGAGGCGACAGAGAATGAGAGAGAGAGAAGGAGAGGGCAGCAGAGAATGAGACAGAGAAGGAGAGGGCGACAGAGAATGAGAGAGAGAAAGAGAGGGGACAGAGAAGAGAGAAGGAGAGGGACAGAGAATGAGAGTGAGAAGGGGAGGCGACAGAGAATGAGAGTGAGAAGGAGCACGGCAGAGAATGAGAGAGAGAAGGAGAGGGCGACAGAGAATGAGAGAGAGAAGGAGAGGGCGACAGAGAATGAGAGAGAGAAGGAGAGGGTGGCAGAGATGATGAGAGAGAGAAGGAGAGGGCGACAGAGAATGAGAGAGAGAAGGAGAGGGCGACAGAGAATGAGACAGAGAAGCAGAGGGCGACAGAGAATGAGAGAGAAGGAGAGGGGGATGAGAGAGAGAAGGAGAGGACGACAGAGAATGAGAGTGAGAAGGGGAGGGCGACAGAGAATGAGAGAGAGAAGGAGAGGGCGACAGAGAATGAGAGAGAGAAGGAGAGGGCGACAGAGAGAGAGAGAGAAGGAGAGGGCGGCAGAGAATGAGAGTGAGAAGGAGAGGGCGACAGAGAATGAGAGAGAGAAGGAGAGGGCGACAGAGAATGAGAGAGAGAAGGAGAGGGCGGCAGAGAATGAGAGAGAGAAGGAGAGGGCGACAGAGAATGATAGAGAGAAGGAGAGGGGGACAGAGAAGGAGAGAGAGAAGGAGAGGACGACAGAGAATGAGAGTGAGAAGGGGAGCGCGACAGAGAATGAGAGTGAGAAGGAGAGGGCGACAGAGAATGAGAGAGAGAAGGAGAGGGGAGGACAGAGAGAGAGAGAAGGAGAGGGCGACAGAGAAGAGAGAGAAGGAGAGGGCGACAGAGAATGAGAGAGAGAAGGAGAGGGCGACAGAGAATGAGAGAGAGAAGGAGAGGGCGGCAGAGAATGAGAGTGAGTAGGAGAGGGCGGCAGAGAATGAGAGACCGGAGGAGAGGGCGAGAGAGAATGAGACAGAGAAGGAGAGGGCGGCAGAGAATGAGAGACCGAAGGAGAGGGCGGCAGAGAATGAGAGTGAGAAGGAGAGGGCGGCAGAGAATGAGAGACCGAAGGAGAGGGCGGCAGAGAATGAGAGTGAGAAGGAGAGGGCGACAGAGAACGAGAGACAGAAGGAGAGGGCGACAGAGAATGAGAGAGAGAAGGAGAGGGCGACAGAGAATGAGAGAGAGAAGGAGAGGGCGACAGAGAATGAGAGAGAGAAGGAGAGGGCGGCAGAGAATGAGAGACCGGAGGAGAGGGCGATAGAGAATGAGACAGAGAAGGAGAGGGCAGCAGAGAATGAGAGAGAGAAGGAGAGGGCGACAGAGAATGAGAGAGAGAAAGAGAGGGGGACAGAGAAGGAGAGAGAAGAGAGGGACAGAGAATGAGAGTGAGAAGGGAGGCGACAGAGAATGAGAGTGAGAAGGGAGCACGGCAGAGAATGAGAGAGAGAAGGAGAGGGCGACAGAGAATGAGAGAGAGAAGGAGAGGGTGACAGAGAATGAGAGAGAGAAGGAGAGGGCGGCAGAGAAAGAGAGACCGAAGGAGAACGGCAGAGAATGAGAGTGAGAAGGAGAGTGCAACAGAGAATGAGAGACAGAAGGAGAGGGGGCAGAAAGAGAGAGAGAAGGAGAGGGGACAGAGAATGAGAAGAAGGAGAGGGGGCGACAGAGAATGAGAGTGAGAAGGAGAGGGCGACAGAGAATGAGAGAGAGAAGGAGAGGGCGACAGAGAATGAGAGAGAGAAGGAGAGGGCGACAGAGAATGAGAGAGAGAAGGAGAGGGCGACAGAGAATGAGAGAGAGAAGGAGAGGGAAAGACAGAGAAAGACAGAGAAGAGAGAGACAGAGAATGAGAGAGAGGAGAGGGCGACAGAGAATGAGAGAGAGAAGGAGAGGGCGACAGAGAATGAGAGAGAAGGAGAGGGTGACAGAGAATGAGAGAGAGAAGGAGAGGGCGACAGAGAATGAGAGAGAGAAGGAGAGGGCGACAGAGAATGAGACAGAGAAGAAGAGGGCGACAGAGAATGAGAGGGAGAAGGAGAGGGGGACAGAGAATGAGAGAGAGAAGGAGAGGACGACAGAGAATGAGAGTGAGAAGGAGAGGGCGGCAGAGAATGTGAGAGAGAAGGAGAGGGCGGCAGAGAATGAGAGACCGGAGGAGAGGGCGACAGAGAATGAGACAGAGAAGGAGAGGGCGGCAGAGAATGAGAGGGAGAAGGAGAGGGGGACAGAAATGAGAGAGAGAATGAGAGAGAGAAGGAGAGGGCGACAGAGAATGAGAGTGAGAAGGGAGGGCGACAGAGAATGAGAGAGAGAAGGAGAGGGCGGCAGAGAATGAGAGAGAGAAGGAGAGGGCGACAGAGAATGAGAGAGAGAAGGAGAGGGCGACAGAGAATGAGAGAGAGAAGGAGCGGGCGACAGAGAATGAGAGAGAGAAGGAGAGGGTGGCAGAGAATGAGAAAGAGAAGGGGAGCGCGACAGAGAATGAGAGAGAGAAGGAGAGGGCACAGAGAATGAGAGAGAGAAGGAGAGGGCGACAGAGAATGAGAGAGAGAAAGAGAGGGGGACAGAGAAGGAGAGGGGGACAGAGAATGAGAGTGAGAAGGGGAGCGCGACAGAGAATGAGAGTGAGAAGGGGAGCACGGCAGAGAATGAGAGAGAGAAGGAGAGGGCGACAGAGAATGAGAGAGAGAAGGAGAGGGTGACAGAGAATGAGAGAGAGAAGGAGAGGGCGGCAGAGAAAGAGAGACCGAAGGAGAACGGCAGAGAATGAGAGTGAGAAGGAGAGTGCAACAGAGAATGAGAGACAGAAGGAGAGGGCGAAAGGAGAGAGAAGGAGAGGGCGACAGAGAATGAGAGAGAGAAGGAGAGGGCGACAGAGAATGAGAGAGAGAAGGAGAGGGCGACAGAGAATGAGAGAGAGAAGGAGAGGGCGACAGAGAATGAGAGAGAAGGAGAGGGCGACAGAGAATGAGAGAGAGAAGGAGAGGGCGACAGAGAATGAGAGACAGAAGGAGAGGGCGAAAGGAGAGAGAAGGAGAGGGCGACAGAGAATGAGAGAGAGAAGGAGAGGGCGACAGAGAATGAGAGAGAGAAGGAGAGGGCGACAGAGAATGAGAGAGAGAAGGAGAGGGCGACAGAGAATGAGAGAGAGGAGAGGGTGACAGGAGAGAGAGAAGGAGAGGGCGACAGAGAATGAGAGAGAGAAGGAGAGGGCGACAGAGAATGAGAGAGAGAAGGAGAGGGCGGCAGAGAATGTGAGACCGTAGGAGAGGGCGGCAGAGAATGAGAGACCGGAGGAGAGGGCGATAGAGAATGAGACAGAGAAGGAGAGGGCGGCAGAGAATGAGAGACCGAAGGAGAGGGCGGCAGAGAATGAGAGTGAGAAGGAGAGGGCGGCAGAGAATGAGAGACCGAAGGAGAGGGCGGCAGAGAATGAGAGTGAGAAGGAGAGGGCGACAGAGAACGAGAGACAGAAGGAGAGGGCGACAGAGAATGAGAGAGAGAAGGAGAGGGCGACAGAGAATGAGAGAGAGAAGGAGAGGGCGACAGAGAATGAGAGTGAGAAGGGGAGCGCGACAGAGAATGAGAGTGAGAAGGAGAGGGCGACAGAGAATGAGAGAGAGAAGGAGAGGGCGACAGGAGAGAGAGAAGGAGAGGGCGACAGAGAATGAGAGAGAGAAGGAGAGGGAGACAGAGAATGAGAGAGAGAAGGAGAGGGTGACAGAGAATGAGACAGAGAAGGAGAAGGCGGCAGAGAATGTGAGACAGAGGAGAGTGCGGCAGAGAATGAGAGAGAAGGAGAGGGCGACAGAGAATGAGAGAGAGAAGGAGAGAGGCGGCAGAGAATGAGAGAGAGAGAAGGAGAGGGCGACAGAGAATGAGAGAGAAGGAGAGGGGCGACAGAGAGAGAGAGAAGGAGGGCGACAGAGAATGAGAGAGAGAAGGAGAGGGCGACAGAGAATGAGAGAGAGAAGGAGAGGGCGACAGAGAATGAGAGAGAGAAGGAGAGGGCGACAGAGAATGAGAGAGAGAAGGAGAGGGCGACAGAGAATGAGACAGAGAAGGAGAGGGCGACAGAGAATGAGAGGGAGAAGGAGAGGGGGACAGAGAATGAGAGAGAGAAGGAGAGGACGACAGAGAATGAGAGTGAGAAGGAGAGGCGACAGAGAATGAGAGTGAGAGAAGGGGAGCGCGACAGAGAATGAGAGAGAGAAGGAGAGGGCGACAGGAGAGAGAGAGAGAAGGAGAGGGCGGCAGAGAATGAGAGTGAGAAGGAGAGGGCGACAGAGAATGAGAGAGAGAAGGAGAGGGCGACAGAGAATGAGAGAGAGAAGGAGAGGGCGGCAGAGAATGAGAGAGAGAAGGAGAGGGCGACAGAGAATGATAGAGAGAAGGAGAGGGGGACAGAGAAGGAGAGAGAGAAGGAGAGGACGACAGAGAATGAGTGTGAGAAGGGGAGCGCGACAGAGAATGAGAGTGAGAAGGAGAGGGCGACAGAGAATGAGAGAGAGAAGGAGAGGGCGACAGAGAATGAGAGAGAAGGAGAGAGGCGACAGAGAGAGAGAGAAGGAGAGGGCGACAGAGAATGAGAGAGAGAAGGAGAGGGCGACAGAGAATGAGAGAGAGAAGGAGAGGGCGGCAGAGAATGTGAGACCGTAGGAGAGGGCGGCAGAGAATGAGAGACCGGAGGAGAGGGCGATAGAGAATGAGACAGAGAAGGAGAGGGCAGCAGAGAATGAGAGAGAGAAGGAGAGGGCGACAGAGAATGAGAGAGAGAAAGAGAGGGCGGCAGAGAATGAGAGAGAGAAGGAGAGGGCGGCAGAGAATGAGAGTGAGAAGGAGAGGGCGACAGAGAATGAGAGACAGAAGGAGAGGGCGACAGAGAAGAGAGAGAGAGAAGGAGAGGGCGACAGAGAATGAGAGAGAGAAGGAGAGGGCGGCAGAGAATGTGAGACCGTAGGAGAGGGCGGCAGAGAATGAGAGACCGGAGGAGAGGGCGATAGAGAATGAGACAGAGAAGGAGAGGGCAGCAGAGAATGAGAGAGAGAAGGAGAGGGCGACAGAGAATGAGAGAGAGAAAGAGAGGGGGACAGAGAAGGAGAGACCGAAGGAGAGGGCGGCAGAGAATGAGAGTGAGAAGGAGAGGGCGACAGAGAACGAGAGACAGAAGGAGAGGGCGACAGAGAATGAGAGAGAGAAGGAGAGGGCGACAGAGAATGAGAGAGAGAAGGAGTGGGCGACAGAGAATGAGAGAGAGAAGGAGAGGGTGGCAGAGAATGAGAAAGAGAAGGGGAGCGCGACAGAGAATGAGAGAGAGAAGGAGAGGGCAGCAGAGAATGAGAGAGAGAAGGAGAGGGCGACAGAGAATGAGAGAGAGAAAGAGAGGGGGACAGAGAAGGAGAGGGGGACAGAGAATGAGAGTGAGAAGGGGAGCACGGCAGAGAATGAGAGAGAGAAGGAGAGGGCGACAGAGAATGAGAGAGAGAAGGAGAGGGTGACAGAGAATGAGAGAGAGAAGGAGAGGGCGGCAGAGAAAGAGAGACCGAAGGAGAACGGCAGAGAATGAGAGTGAGAAGGAGAGTGCAACAGAGAATGAGAGACAGAAGGAGAGGGCGACAGAGAATGAGAGAGAAGGGGAGAGGGCGACAGAGAATGAGAGAGAGAAGGGAGCGACAGAGAATGAGAGAGAGAAGGAGAGGGCGACAGAGAATGAGAGAGAGAGAAGGAGAGGGCGACAGAGAATGAGATGAGAAGGAGAGGGCGACAGAGAATGAGAGAGAGAAGGAGAGGGAGACAGAGAATGAGAGACAGAAGGAGAGGGCGACAGAGAAGGAAAGAGAGAGAAGGAGAGGGCGACAGAGAATGAGAGAGAGAAGGAGAGGGCGACAGAGAATGAGAGAGAGAAGGAGAGGGCGACAGAGAATGAGAGAGAGAAGGAGAGGGCGACAGAGAATGAGAGAGAGAAGGAGAGGGTGACAGAGAATGAGAGAGAGAAGGAGAGGGCGACAGAGAATGAGAGAGAGAAGGAGAGGGCGACAGAGAATGAGACAGAGAAGAAGAGGGCGACAGAGAATGAGAGGGAGAAGGAGAGGGGGACAGAGAAGGAGAGAGAGAAGGAGGACGACGACAGAGAATGAGAGTGAGAAGGAGAGGGCGGCAGAGAATGAGAGAGAGAAGGAGAGGGCGGCAGAGAATGAGAGAGAGAGAGGAGAGGGCGATAGAGAATGAGACAGAGAAGGAGAGGGCGGCAGAGAATGAGAGAGAGAAGGAGAGGGCGACAGAGAATGAGAGAGAGAAGGAGAGGGCGACAGAGAATGAGAGAGAGAAGGAGAGGGCGGCAGAGAATGAGAGAGAGAAGGAGAGGCGACAGAGAAGAGAGAGAGAGAAGGAGAGGGCGACAGAGAATGAGAGAGAGAAGGAGTGGGCGACAGAGAATGAGAGAGAGAAGACGGAGACAGAGAATGAGAGAGAGAAGGAGAGGGCGACAGAGAATGAGAGAGAGAAGGAGAGGGCGACAGAGAATGAGAGAGAGAAGGAGAGGGCAGCAGAGAATGAGAGAGAGAAGGAGAGGGCGACAGAGAATGAGAGAGAGAAGGAGAGGGCGACAGAGAATGAGAGAGAGAAGGAGTGGGCGACAGAGAATGAGAGAGAGAAGACGGAGACAGAGAATGAGAGAGAGAAGGAGAGGGCGGCAGAGAATGAGAGAGAGAAGGAGAGGGCGACAGAGAATGAGAGAGAGAGAAGGAGAGGGAGGACAGAGAATGAGAGAGAGAAGGAGAGGGCGGACAGAGAATGAGAGAGAGAGAAGGAGAACGGCAGAGAATGAGAGTGAGAAGGAGAGTGCAACAGAGAATGAGAGAGAGAAGGAGAGGGACAGAGAATGAGAGAGAGAGAAGGAGAGGACGACAGAGAATGAGAGAGAGAAGGAGAGGGCGACAGAGAATGAGAGAGAGAAGGAGAGGGCGACAGAGAATGAGAGAGAGAAGGAGAGGGCGACAGAGAAAGAGAGAGAAGGAGAGGGCGACAGAGAATGAGAGAGAGAAGGAGAGGGCGACAGAGAATGAGAGAGAGAAGGAGAGAGAAGGAGAGAGAGAAGGAGAGGGACAGAGAATGAGAGAGAGAAGGAGAGGGCGACAGAGAATGAGAGAGAGAAGGAGAGGGCGACAGAGAATGAGAGAGAGAAGGAGAGGGCGACAGAGAATGAGAGAGAGAAGGAGAGGGCGACAGAGAATGAGAGAGAGAGGAAGGAGAGGGCGACAGAGAATGAGAGAGAGAAGGAGAGGGCGACAGAGAATGAGAGAGAGAAGGAGAGGGCGACAGAGAATGAGAGAGAGAAGGAGAGGGGGACAGAGAAGGAGAGAGAGAGAAGGAGGGACGACAGAGAATGAGAGTGAGAAGGGGAGGGCGACAGAGAATGAGAGAGAGAAGGGGAGGGCGACAGAGAATGAGAGAGAGAAGGAGAGGGCGACAGAGAGAGAGAGAAGGAGAGGGCGGCAGAGAATGAGAGAGAGAAGGAGAGGGCGACAGAGAATGAGAGAGAGAGAAGGAGAGGGCGACAGAGAATGAGAGAGAGAAGGAGAGGGCGACAGAGAATGAGAGAGAGAAGGAGAGGGCGACAGAGAATGAGAGAGAGCAGGAGAGGGCGACAGAGAATGAGAGAGAAGGAGAGGGCGACAGAGAATGAGAGTGAGAAGGGGAGCGCGACAGAGAATGAGAGTGAGAAGGAGAGGGCGACAGAGAATGAGAGAGAGAAGGAGAGGGCGACAGGAGAGAGAGAAGGAGAGGGCGACAGAGAATGAGAGAGAGAAGGAGAGGGCGACAGAGAATGAGAGAGAGAAGGAGAGGGCGGCAGAGAATGAGAGAGAGAAGGAGAGGGCGGCAGAGAATGAGAGAGAGAGAAGGAGAGGGCGGCAGAGAATGAGACAGAGAAGGAGAGGGCGGCAGAGAATGAGAGAGAGAGAAGGAGAGGAGAGGGCAGAGAATGAGATGAGAAGGAGAGGGCGGCAGAGAATGAGAGAGAGAAGGAGAGGGCGACAGAGAATGAGAGTGAGAAGGAGAGGGCGACAGAGAATGAGAGAGAGAAGGAGAGGGCGACAGAGAATGAGAGAGAGAAGGAGAGGGGGACAGAGAATGAGAGAGAGAAGGAGAGGGCGACAGAGAATGAGAGAGAGAAGGAGAGGGCGACAGAGAATGAGAGAGAGAAGGAGAGGGGACAGAGAATGAGAGAGAGAAGGAGAGGACGACAGAGAATGAGAGAGAGAAGGAGAGGGCGACAGAGAATGAGAGAGAAAGAGAGGGGGAAAGAGAATGAGAGAGAGAAGGAGAGGGCGACAGAGAATGAGAGAGAGAAGGAGAGGGCGACAGAGAATGAGAGAGAGAAGGAGAGGGCGACAGAGAATGAGAGAGAAGGAGAGGGCGACAGAGAATGAGAGAGAGAAGGAGAGGGCGGCAGAGAAGGAGAGAGAGAAAGAGAGAGGGCGACAGAGAATGAGAGAGAGAAGGAGAGGGCACAGAGAATGAGAGAGAGAAGGAGAGGGCGACAGAGAATGAGAGAGAGAGAAAGAGAGGGCGACAGAGAATGAGAGAGAGAAGGAGGAGGGACAGAGAATGAGAGAGAGAAGGAGAGGGGGACAGAGAATGAGAGTGAGAAGGAGAGCACGACAGAGAATGAGACAGAGAAGGGGAGGGGGCAGAGAATGAGAGAGAGAAGGAGAGGGAGCGACAGAGAATGAGAGAGAGAAGAGGAGGAGAGGGCGACAGAGAATGAGAGAGAGAAGGAGAGGGCGACAGAGAATGAGAGAGAGAAGGAGAGGGCGACAGAGAATGAGAGAGAGAAGGAGAGGGGACAGAGAAGGAGAGAGAGAAGGAGAGGCGACAGAGAAGGAGAGTGAGAAGGAGAGGGCGACAGAGAATGAGAGAGAGAAGGAGAGGGCGACAGAGAGAGAGAGAGAGAAGGAGAGGGCAGCAGAGAATGAGAGAGAGAAGGAGAGGGCGACAGGAGAGAGAGAAGGAGAGGGCGACAGAGAATGAGAGAGAGAAGGAGAGGGCGACAGAGAATGAGAGAGAGAAGGAGAGGGCGACAGAGAATGAGAGAGAGAAGGAGAGAGGGCGACAGAGAATGAGAGAGAGAAGAGAGAAGGGCGACAGAGAATGAGAGAGAAGGAGAGGCGACAGAGAATGAGAGAGAGAAGGAGAGGGCGACAGAGAATGAGAGTGAGAAGGAGAGGGCGACAGAGAATGAGACAGAGAAGCAGAGGGCGACAGAGAATGAGAGAGAGAAGGAGAGGGGACAGAGAGAAGGAGAGAGAGAAGGAGAGGACGACAGAGAATGAGAGTGAGAAGGGGAGCGGGACAGAGAATGAGAGTGAGAGAGGGGAGGGCGACAGAGAATGAGAGAGAGAAGGAGAGGGCGACAGGAGAGAGAGAGAGAAGGAGAGGGCGGCAGAGAATGAGAGTGAGAAGGGAGAGGGCGACAGAGAATGAGAGAGAGAAGGAGAGGGCGACAGAGAAGAGAGAGAGAGAGAAGGAGAGGGCGGCAGAGAATGAGAGAGAGAAGGAGAGGGCGACAGAGAATGATAGAGAGAAGAGAGAGACAGAGAAGGAGGGAGAGAAGGCAGACAGAGAATGAGAGAGAGAAGGAGAGGGCGACAGAGAATGAGAGAGAAGGAGAGGGAGACAGAGAATGAGAGAGAGAAGGAGAGGGACGACAGAGAAGAGAGAGAAGGAGAGGGCGACAGAGAATGAGAGAGAGAAGGAGAGGGCGACAGAGAATGAGAGAGAGAAGGAGAGGCGGCAGAGAATGAGAGAAGGACGGCGACAGAGAAGAGAGAGAGAAGGAGGGCGACAGAGAATGAGAGAGAGAAGGAGAGGGCGGACAGAGAATGAGAGAGAGAAGGGAGAGGGACGAAGGCAGAGAAGGAGAGAGAGAGAAGGAGAGGGCGACAGAGAATGAGAGAGAGAAGGGAGAGGGGGGCAGAGAATGAGAAAGAGAAGGAGAGGGGCGACAGAGAATGAGAGAGAGAAGGAGAGGGGGACAGAGAATGAGAGAGAGAAGGAGAGGAGCGACAGAGAATGAGAGAGAGAAGGAGAGGCGACAGAGAATGAGAGAGAGAAGGAGAGGGCGACAGAGAATGAGAGAGAGAAGGAGAGACAGAGGAGAGGAGAAGGAGAGGGGGACAGAGAATGAGAGAGAGGAGAGGGAGAGGGCGACAGAGAATGAGAGAGAGAAGGAGAGGGCGACAGAGAATGAGAGAGAGAAGGAGAGGGCGACAGAGAATGAGAGAGAGAAGGAGAGGGCGACAGAGAATGAGAGAGAGAAGGAGAGGGGCGACAGAGAATGAGAGAGAGAAGGAGAGGCGACAGAGAATGAGAGAGAAGGAGAGGGCGACAGAGAATGAGAGAGAGAAGGAGAGGACGACAGAGAATGAGAGAGAGAAGGAGAGGGCGACAGAGAATGAGAGAGAGAAGGAGAGAGGCGACAGAGAATGAGAGCAGAGATGAAGGAGAGGGCGACAGAGAATGAGAGAGAGAAGGAGAGGGCGACAGAGAAGAGAGAGAGAAGGAGAGGGGACAGAGAATGAGAGAGAGAAGGGGGGCGACAGAGAATGAGACAGAGAAGGAGAGGGGGACAGAGAAGGAGAGAGAGAAGGAGAGGACGACAGAGAATGAGACAGAGAGAGAAGGAGAGGACGACAGAGAATGAGAGAGAGAAGGAGAGGGCGACAGAGAATGAGAGTGAGAAGGAGGGCGACAGAGAATGAGAGAGAGAAGGAGAGGGCGACAGAGAACAGAGAAGAGAGAGAGAAGGGGAGAGGGCGACAGAGAATGAGAGAGAGAAGGAGAGGGCAGCAGAGAATGAGAGAGAGAAGGAGAGCGACAGAGAATGAGAGAGAGAAGGAGAGGGCGACAGAGAATGAGAGAGAGAAGGAGAGGGGACAGAGAAGGAGAGTGAGAAGGAGAGGGGACAGAGAATGAGAGTGAGAAGGGGAGCGCGACAGAGAATGAGAGAGAGAAGGAGAGCACGACAGGAGAAGAGAGAGAGAAGGAGAGGGCGACAGAGAATGAGAGAGAGAATGAGAGGGCGACAGAGAATGAGAGAGAAGGAGAGGGCGACAGAGAATGAGACAGAGAAGCAGAGGGCGACAGAGAATGAGAGAGAGAAGGAGAGGGGGACAGAGAAGGAGAGAGAGAAGGAGAGGGACGACAGAGAAGGAGAGTGAGAAGAAGGGACGCGACAGAGAATGAGAGTGAGAAGGGGAGGGCGACAGGAGAGAGAGAGAGAGAGAGAAGGAGAGGGCGACAGAGAATGAGAGAGAAGGAGAGGGCGACAGAGAATGAGAGAGAGAAGGAGAGGGCGACAGAGAATGAGAGAGAGAGAAGGAGAGGGGACAGAGAATGAGAGAGAGAAGGAGAGGGGGGACAGAGAATGAGAGAGAGAAGGAGAGGCGACAGAGAATGAGAGTGAGAAGGAGAGGCGACAGAGAATGAGAGAGAAGGAGGGGCGACAGAGAATGAGAGAGAGAAGAGAGGGCGACAGAGAATGAGAGAGAGAAGGAGAGGGCGACAGAGAATGAGAGAGAGAAGGAGAGGGCAGCAGAGAATGAGAGAGAGAAGGAGAGGGCGACAGAGAATGAGAGAGAGAAGGAGAGGGCGACAGAGAATGAGAGAGAGAAGGAGAGGGCGACAGGGAATGAGAGAGAGAAGGAGAGGGGCGACAGAGAATGAGAGAGAGAAGAGGGAGGCGACAGAGAATGAGAGAGAGAAGGAGAGGGCCGACAGAGAATGAGAGAGAGAAGGAGAGGCGACAGAGAATGAGAGAGAGAAGGAGAGGGCGAGAGAGAATGAGAGAGAGAGAAGGAGAGGGCGACAGAGAATGAGAGAGAGAGAAGGAGAGGGCGACAGAGAATGAGAGAGAGAAGGAGACGGGGGGACAGAGAAAGAGAGAGAGAAGGAGAGGACGACAGAGAATGAGAGTGAGAAGGGGAGGGCGACAGAGAATGAGAGTGAGAAGGAGAGGGAGACAGAGAATGAGAGAGAGAAGGAGAGGACGACAGAGAATGAGAGTGAGAAGGGAGAGGCGACAGAGAATGAGAAAGAGAAGGAGAGAGGCGACAGAGAATGAGAGAGAGAAGGAGAGAGGCGACAGAGAATGAGAGAGAGAAGGAGAGGGCGACAGAGAATGAGAGAGAGAAGGAGAGGGCGACAGAGAATGAGAGACCGAAGGAGAGGGCGACAGAATGAGAGAGAAGGAGAGGGCGACAGAGAATGAGAGTGAGAAACAGGCGACAGAGAATGAGAGAGAAAGAGAGGGGGACAGAGAATGAGAGAGAGAAGGAGAGGGGACAGAGAATGAGAGTGAGAAGGAGAGGGCGACAGAGAATGAGAGAGAGAAGGGAGCACGCAGAGAATGAGAGAGAGAAGGAGAGGGCGACAGAGAATGAGACAGAATGAGAGGGCGACAGAGAATGAGAGAGAGAAGGAGAGGGCGACAGAGAATGAGACAGAGAAGCAGAGGGCGACAGAGAATGAGAGAGAGAAGGGGAGGGGACAGAGAATGAGAGAGAGAGAGGGACGACAGAGAAGGAGAGAGAGAAGGAGAGGGCGACAGAGAATGAGAGTGAGAAGCAGGGCGACAGGAGGAGAGAGAGAGAAGGAGTGGGCGGCAGAGAATGAGAGAGAGAAGGAGAGGGCGACAGAGAATGAGAGAGAGAAGGAGAGGGCGACAGAGAATGAGAGAGAGAAGGAGAGGGGACAGAGAATGAGAGAGAGAGAGAAGGAGGGCGACAGAGAATGAGAGAGAGAAGGGGAGGCGACAGAGAATGAGAGAGTGAGAGGAGGGAGCACGACAGAGAATGAGAGAGAAGGAGAGGCGACAGAGAATGAGAGAGAGAAGGAGAGGCGACAGAGAATGAGAGAGAGAGAAGAGAGGGCGACAGAGAATGAGACAGAGAAGCAGAGGGCGACAGAGAATGAGAGAGAGAAGAGAGGGGGACAGAGAAGGAGAGAGAGAAGGAGAGGACGACAGAGAATGAGAGTGAGAAGGGGAGCGCGACAGAGAATGAGAGTGGGAGAAGGGGAGGGCGACAGAGAATGAGAGAGAGAAGAAGGAGAGGGCGACAGAGAGAGAGAGAGAAGGAGAGGGCGGCAGAGAATGAGAGTGAGAAGGAGAGTGCGACAGAGAATGAGAGGAGAGAGAAGGAGAGGGCGACAGGAGAGACAGAGAGAGAGAAGGAGAGGC
>NW_025749179.1:0-26840 GCF_021184085.1 Oncorhynchus gorbuscha
GGTCTTTTAGATGGTTGAAAGCACAGTGATAACACACTGAGAATTCACCAAACTTCTCGTGGTCTTTTTGAGTGGGTGAATAGAGGTAGAAATCTCATTGATAAACGTCTCAAACCAATATAATACACATTTCCACGTTGAAATTACATTATGTGCCCAGTAGGAAGTAACTTAATTCAGCAGCTGACTGCATAATTCCATCAGAAAAAGATGTGCTGTATAAAATATGTGCTTCATTCACAATTAATTTTGGAAAAGTTGAAAGGTTGTTATTAAGATAGTTTGAACATGTTCAAATAAACACTTTAGTCTAGATAAAAATCTATGTAGAAAATGCAATAGAGAATTTATCTGATATTTCCAAATACACAGCAAAGAACAAAATAATTCAATGAAAAACCGACCAATTTTATGCAAGTGTTTTCGCCCTTTTCAGGTTTATGTTGCCATCCTCACAAGTGAATGATGAATGATCCAAAACCAGCAGGTTGACTAAAGTATCATTCTCTGTTAAATGATGAAACACACAATGTTCCTGTGAAAGAGGAAAATAAACGTAGGCCTTTGCGTCCAGTCATTAAACATGGTTAATTGTTAGGAGTGCGAAAATAAACAGGGTTGACACGTATACAGCCCAACAGCCGGCAGTGAGAAAATTATCTCAAATCCCAAAAACACTGGCTGAACTCTGAGGACATCAAGGGATGCAAGTAGACTTGTATAGAAGAGCTCAACACTTTTTTTCTAACAATGTGCTGTGTGGCAACTGGCAACTATATATATATATATATATTTTTTTTTTATTCTATTATTTTCAATATAAATGTAGGTTATAAAACAACTTTGAAATGAAACTGGATCACATTGTAGCTAGGCATAATAGACCAGTAGCCTACACTATTTATTTAATGTAAAAGTGTTCAATAAAATAAATGGCACACGATTGAGGAATCTAAATGTGCTTAGCAATCTGCGTTGAAGCAATGAGCCGATGTTAAGAACATAATTATTGTAGACTTATGACTAATTTTATTTTCCACATCTCTGGCGCCGTCTAGCGGTGAATGTTGTGTCACACGGAACTACTGTATGTCCAAGCCTATGGTCCAAATCAAATCAAATTGTATTTGTCACATACACGTGTTTAGCAGATGATATTGAGGGTGTAGCTAAATGCTTGTGTTTATAGCTCCTACCTTGCAGTAATATCTAACAAGTAATATCTAACAAATCCACAAAAATACACACAAATCTAAAGTAAAGGAATGGAATTAAAAATATATAAACATTTGGATAAGCAATGTAAGAGTGGCATAGACTAGTAGAATAGGATAGAATACAGTATATTCAGTTGAAGTCAGAAGTTTACATACACCTTAGCCAAATACATTTAAACTCAGTTTTTCACAACTTCTGTCAACATTTAATCCTAGTAAAAATCCCCTGTCTTAGGTCAGTTAGGATCACCACTTTATTTTAAGAATGTTAAATGTCAGAATAATAGCAGAGAATGATTTATTTCAGCTTTTATTTCTTTCATCACATTCCCAGTGGGTCAGAAGTTACCATACACGCAATTAGTAGTTGGTAGCCTTGACTTTAAATTGTTTAACTTGGGTCAAACGTTTCGGGAAGACTTCCAAAAGCTTCCCACAATAAATTGAATGAATTTTGGGCCCATTCCTCCTGACAGAGCTGGCGTAACTGAGCTAGGTTTGTAGGCCTCCTTGCTCGCACACGCTTTTTCAGTTCTGTCCACAAATTTTCTATAGGATTGAGGTCAGAACTTTGTGATGACAACTCCAATACCTTGACTTTGTTGTCCTTAAGCCATTTTGCCACAACTTTGGAAGTACGCTTGGGGTCATTGTCCATTTGGAAGACCCATTTGCGACCAAGCTTTATAACGTCCTCACTGATGTCTTGAGATGTTGCTTCAATATAGCTACATAATTTTCCTTCCTGGTGAAGCCATCTATTTTGTGAAGTGCACCAGTCCCTCCAGCAGCAAAGCACCCAAATAACATGATGCTGCCACCCTGTGCTTCACGGTTGGGATGGTGTTCTTTGGGTTGCAAGCCTCCCCCTTTTTCCTCCAAACATAACGATGGTCATTATGGCCAAACAGTTCTATTTTTCTATCTAGTTCTATCAGACCAGAGCATTTCTCCAAAAAGTATGTTCTTTGTCCCCATGTGCAGTTGCAAACCGTAGTCTGGCATTTTATGGCGGTTTTGGAGCAGTGGCTTTTTCCTTGCTGAGCGTCCTTTCAGGTTATGTCAATATAGGACTCATTTTACTGTGGATATAGATATTTTTGTACCTGTTTCCTCCAGCATCTTCACAAGGTCCTTTGCTGTTGTTCTGGGATTGATTGGCACTTTTCGCACCAAAGTACGTTCATCTCTAGAAGACAGAACACATCTCCTTCCTGAGTGGTATGACGGCTGCGTGGTCCCATGGTGTTTATATTTGTGTACTATTGTTTGCACAGATGAACGTGGTACCTTCAGTCATTTGGAAATTGCTCCCAAGGATGAACCAGACTTGTGGAGTTATTGTCTGATTTATTTGGATTTTCCCATGATGTTAAGCAAAGAGGCACTGAGTTTGAAGGTAGGCCTTGAAATACATCCACAGGTACACCTCCAATTGACTCAAATTATGTCAATTAGTCTATCAGAAGCTTCTAAACCATCACATCATTTTATGGAATTTTCCAAGCTGTTTAAAGGCACAGTTAACTTAGTGTATGTAAACTTCAGACCCACTGGAATAAAGATATTTATTTCACTGTGTCTGTAAACAACTGTTGGAAAAATTACTTGTGTCATGCACAAAGTAGATGTCCTAACTGACTTGCCAAAACCACAGTTTGTTAACAGGACTTTTTTGGAGTGGTTGAAAAACGAGTTTTAATGTCTCCAACCTAAGTGTATGTAAACTTCTGACTTCAACTGTACATGAGGAAAATGTTGAAATGTGGGCGTGTATCTCCTTTAACACCATTTAAGCTATCAATGCCAAACCAACGTTGAGATGTTCACATTGACCCAACTTATATTGCTTGTGTTTATTATAACTATATAAATGTTTATAAAATGTGCCTAAAATAACTCAAACAGTAACTCTTCAACCGTTCAAGCTGGAGACACTAAACCGATTTCACATGTTCAGGCTATCCTAACCTCCAATTCTTAAAAACATGTATCAATTATGACTATATATATTTGCATAAAATGACTCACCAACAGTAACTGTTATACCATTCAAGCTGGAGACACCAAACCAATTTTCTCATGTTCAGTCATAACTTCAAACGGGTCAGCTTTATGCAAGCCCAAACAGTTTGTGGGCACAGTTTGTCACTGCAATAGTGCAATGAATGTACAGTCGTGGCAAAAAGTTTTGAGAATGACACAAATAATAATTTTCACAAAGTCTGCTGCCTCAGTTTGTATGATGGCAATTTGCATATACTCCAAAATGTTATGAAGAGTGTTGGGGAATAATCAGAATTGGTTGGTAACATAGGTAAGATGTTTTATATTCATCATATGTTTGTAAGTTACTTCTCATCAGAATGTGTTTGTATAATACTGTGGCGGGGTTTGCAGTCATCTGTCCTCTGACAGGACTAAGTTACTTGGGCCGCAGAGAGGGGAGAGGTCAAGCGTGTATCTCTTGGCTCCACAATGTCTGTGTGCCAGTCAGTGTGTCTCTGTAATCTTGTCAAGATAGGATGGATTTGATATTTGGCTGTTGATATGGAGGATTTGTTTATGGTTCTGAGTTTGAGAAAAGAACATAATTTAGGAGACAAAGCTGAACGATGAATTATGCCGATGCTGTCTTATCCTGTGAGTGTCTTTGCTATAAAGGATCTCAGTTGAAATGTGGAGGGGACTCTCAGAGAATTCACTGATAGACACTGAATTGATCTGAGAGTCACAGGGTTGTGATAGAGCTCATATAATTAAAGATGGACTTTGATAACTAACTCTGACTTGTGTGTGGTTTGCTCTCATGATTTGGTAAATAGAGGAAATTTCCACAACAAGAGTGATCATGCAAATTAACTGAATTCCCCCCCCCCAAAAAAATTTCCACTGGATTTCAGTCCTGCCACAAAAGGACCAGCTGACATCATGTCAGTGATTCTCTCATTAACACAGGTGTGTTAGGTGTGGACAAGGCTGGAGATCACTCTGTCATGCTGATTGAGGTCGAATAACAAACTGGAAGCTTCAAAAGGAGGGTGGTGCTTGGAATCATTGTTCTTCCTCTGTCAACCATGGTTACCTGCAAGGAAACTTGTGCCGTAATCATTGCTTTGCACAAAAAGGGCTTCACAGGCAAGGATATATCTACCAGTAAGATTGCACCTAAATCAACCATTTATCGGATCATCAAGAACTTCAAGGAGAGCGGTTCAATTGTTGTGAAGAAGGCTTCAGGGCACCCAAGACAGTCCAGCAAGCACCCGGACCGTCTCCTAAAGTTGATTCAGCTGTGGGATCGGGGCACCACCAGTACAGAGCTTACTTAGGAATGGCAGCAGGCGGGTGTGAGTGCATCTGCACGCACAGTGAGGCGAAGACTTTGGGAGGATGGCCTGGTGACAAGAAGAGCATCAAAGAAGCCAATTCTCTCCAGGAAAAACATCAGAGACAGACTGACATTCTGCAAAAGTTACAGGGAATGGACTGCTGAGGACTGGGGTGAAGTAATTTTCTCTGATGATTTTCTCTGATGAATCCCCTTTATGATTGTTTGGGGCACCCAGAAAAAAGCTTGTCCAGAGAAGACAAGGTGAGCGCTACCATTATTCCTGTGTCATGCCAAGAGTAAAGCATCCTGAGACCATTCATGTGTGGGGTTGCTTCTCAGGCAAGGGAGTGGGCTCACTCACAATTTTACCTAAGAACACAGCCATGAATAAAGAATGGTACCAACACATTCTCCGAGAGGAACTTCTCCCAACCATCCAGGTGACGTTTGGTGACGAACAATGCCTTTTTCAGCATGATGGAGCACCTAGCCATAATGCAAAAGTTAGAACTAAGTGGCTTGTGTGTAGATTGATGAGAAAAAAATCTATAATTTCATAAATTTTAGAATTAGGCAAAATGTGACAAAATATGGAAAAAGTGAAGGGGCTGAATAGTTTAAAAAAATATATTGAACCTTTATTTAAGTAGGCAAGTCAGTTAAGAACAAATTATTATTTACAATGACGGCCTACACCGGCCAAAACCTAAAGACACTGGGGCAATTGTGTGCCACCCTATGGGACTCTCAATCACGACCGGTTGTGATACAGCCTGGAACCTAACCAGGGTCTGTAGTGAGATGCAGTACCTTATAATACTTTCCAAATACACTGTAGTTACTGTATGTGCATCTTTCTCCACCTCATCTCGGAAACTTGTGCGCCACCGTATGGGACTCTCAATAACAACCGGTTGTGATACAGCCTGGAATCTAACCAGGGTCTGTAGTGAGATGCAGTACCTTATAATACTTTCCAAATACACTGTAGGTACTGTATGTGCATCTTTCCCCACCTCATCTCGGAAACTCAGTTGAGCAGGTTTGACTGAAAAGGACTCTGTCTGAAGTATATTTTTGTTTTGCTTAAAGAGAACCACATTCCTAACACCTTTTGTATTTGTATTATTTTTATGACAGGAGCAGAAGCAAGGAAACAGAATA
This sequence comes from Oncorhynchus gorbuscha, assembly GCF_021184085.1. Lineage (NCBI taxonomy): Eukaryota > Metazoa > Chordata > Actinopteri > Salmoniformes > Salmonidae > Oncorhynchus > Oncorhynchus gorbuscha. Next base: position 5,716 of record NW_025749179.1, read on the forward strand.
GAGGGAGAATAAATGTGTATGCAGGGGTTCCCACCCCCAGACTCCGGGCCCTGCCTGCTTCAGTAATTCATATTAAAGTGAATAATACTTGTCTGTATTGATAAATATAACACATGGTACATTGGCAAAATGACAGGAGGAACAAGACACTTTTCCCCAAATATTTTGTTTATTTACTATAAAATAAGTTCAAATTCATGATATAAAATGCTTCGAATAGGGTAAAGATTTGAATAATTAAAATATCTTGATATATTTTAACATACAGGATATAGTTTCATTTTTTTTTCATAACCCATAGATTTCATGAGATTTTGCATATAAGTTAGCCCTTAGCCCTGGAATTTTTGAAAAAGAGAAACCAAAAAACACAATAGTCAATAAAAAATAATATACCGTATATTTAAATATATATTTAGAAAGTGAACTTTGGTAGAAGAGACTCTATAGGACACATGAGGTAGTGGAGACTGGAATAAAAGAGCAATAGACATTCTTTACAAATAAAAAAGTACCACCAAGTGGCACAGGAAACAGCATGCAATTTCACACACACATTTCAAGCCAACTCAGATCCAAAAAAGGACATGAGATTACATCACATCAACATAAAATAAGAAAATATAATGCATAAAGACTAGAAAGCTGGCTGAGACACAGGTGGATAAGAGGAGGATTCAGAAGGCATTGAGAGATTATAATTCTTACCAGACATGACAAATTGAAGTAATACTGACTAGCTTTTATGAATTTGACCGAAACAGATTTTTCTTCTAGTATATAAAAAAACAAGAGTGCATAACTTTAAAGCTTTTAAAAATACATTGAAAAGTAAGATAAGAAAAATAACCAGAAGCAGGAACAAAAACTAATATTTATGGAAAATAGTGTGGTATAAAAATACAGTCAAGTACAATAATTTTAACTACCAAACTTCACATTTATTTACATTTAAGTCTTCAAGCTTGATCAGCTTATAATCCACATAAAGAAATATGATTAGTATTAAATATATACAATTGTATGCAACAAAAAAAACAGTATTTTTGAAAATGTCTCAAACCATTGCCATTACGGGATTCGAACTCTTGAACACTTTAAACTAGAGATTCAAATATAAAAATAACAATTAAATGCATATTTCCAATTCAATATATTTTTTAAATTAAATGAATTAATTATCATAATTTTACTTTCTTAACTGATTACAACGAGAACAAAAACACTTGAAGAGTTAAAATAAAAAATAATAATAATATATGCCATTTAGCAGACGCTTTTATCCAAAGCGACTTACAGTCATGTGTGCATACATTCTACGTATGGGTGGTCCCGGGGATCGAACCCACTACCCTGGCGTTACAAGCGCCATGCTCTACCAACTGAGCTACAGAGTTATAGTTCATACAAGTAACACTATTTTGGATCATGCTTGAGAAAGAACTAATTAAAAAGAGAGAGAAAAACATTTACAAGCAAAAAGGTCTAGCTTGAGTTCCGAAATATCACTTGACTCAAAAAAAACTACATTGAACAGCATTTATATTTATCAAATAGAAAGACCCCCATGGAAAAATGAAGTTTGATAAAAACCTCAGATATATACGGATCTTATAACATATTAAAAAAGCAAATAGTTCTCAGATCAAAAATAACTGAATTGTTGTGTGACCTTCTACAACGGAATAGCACCAAAAGAATGGTAGATCAATATTGGAAATAGAGGTTTTGAAGGTTCATTAAATTATAAACAAATACACAAATATGCGTGACACACACAGCTCAATCGTAACAGCGAAAGTTAAGAGGCCGACGGGGGATTTCTTTTAACGCCATGGCCCGACATTAAAATGTTGTTGGGAAACCTTACCTCCATACTCAACAGATGTCTCAATTTGTAAGGATAGTTTTTAAGAGAGAATAACATCCAAAAAGCTAAGAAACATATCAGTTTATATATATATATATAATAAATATACACTGAGCATACCAAACATTAGGAACACCTTATTTAACCTGTCTCCTACCCTTCACCTACACTGATTGAAGTGGATTAAACAAATGACATCAATAATGGATGATAGCTTTCACCTGGGTTCACCTGGTAAATTTGTAATGGAAAAAGCAGGTGTTCTTAATGTTTTGTTCACTCAATATAACACTTCTTGTTACATACACAGTACCAGACCAAAGTTTGGAAACACCTACTCATTCAAGAGCTTTTCTTTATTTTTTACTATTTTCTACATTGTAGAATAATAGTAAATACATCAAAACTATGAAATAACACATATGGAATCATGTAGTAACCTAAAAATTGTTAAACAAATCAAAATATATTTTATATTTCAGATTCTTCAAAGTAGCTAACCTTTGCCTTGATGACAGCTTTGCACACTCTTGGCATTCTTTCAACCAGCTTCACATGGAATGCTTTTCCAACAGTCTTGAAGGAGTTCCCACATATGCTGAGCCCTTGTTGGCTGCTTTTCCTTCACTCCAGGGTTCAACTCTTCCCAAACCATGTCAATTGGGTTGCAGCACTCCCTCACTCTCCTTCTTGGTCAAAAGCCCTTGCACAGCCTGGAGGTGTGTTGGGTCATTGTTCTGTTGTAAAACAAATTATAGTCCCACTAAGCGCAAACCAGATGGGATGGTGTATCGCTACAGAATGCTGTTGTAGCCATGCTGGTTAAGTGACCATGAAGGCCTGATTCACACAGTCTCCTCTGAACACTTGATGTTGAGATGAGATGAGTCTTATTTGGGCAAAAAGGCTAATAACTCTAATGAACTTATCAGCAGAGGTAACTCTGGGTCTTCCTTTCCTGTGGCGGTCCTCATGAGAGCCAGTTTCATCATAGTGCTTGATGTTTTTTGCGACTGCATTTGAAGAAACTTTCAAAGTTCTTGACATTTTCCGGCTTGACTGACCTTCATGTTTTAAAGTAATGACGCACTGTTGTTTCTAATTGCTTATTTGAGCTATTCTTGGCATAATATGGATTTAGTCTTTTACCAAATAGAGCTATCTTCTGTATACCCCCCTACCTTGTCACAACACAACTGATTGGCTCAACCGTATTAAGAAGGAAAGAAATTCCACAAAGTAACTTTTAACAAGGCACACGTGTTAATTGAAATGCATTCCAGGTGACCATCTCATGAAACTGGTTGAGAGAATGCCAAGAGTGTGCAAAGCTGTCATCAAGTCAAAGGGTGGCTATTTGAAGAAAATATATTTTGATTCGTTTAACACTTTTTTGTTTCCTACATGATTCCATACGTGTCATTTCATAGTGTTGATGTCTTCACTATTATTCTACAATGTAGAAAATACTAAAAATAAAGACAAACCCTTGAATGAGTAGGTGTTCTAAAACTTTTTATGTCTTTTCATGTCTTAAAAACAAAATCTTAAAAACAAAAAAACAGTTCAGACAAATACCGGCATCATAAGCGTTCACATTCAGTGTTAAGCCAAACTAGCAAAGTTTCTGTTAGATATGTCAGTAATCCCTGAAACACTTAAGTTATCTTCATGATTATTCGACTAAGCTTGATGGCCCAACAGTAAAATGCACATTTTAACGGCATCTTTGTAGAAACGCAGTTATGCACAAAATCAACCGATTAAACTGCTTCATTATGATTTTCTTCTGAGACTTATGACCAGACTATACAACACATGTGATAAAAACCATCTTTACTCCATCGTCTTCCATTTGTGGTTCTAAGGACTTATTTTTGACTCACGGGTTAAAATGGGAATAACTTCTTGAAACCTTTGCGGCACTGCAAAATGGCTACGGAAGTGCTTAAGTAACCATTTCATTACCAGAACAAAGCCTTGAAGAGCAATACAGACTACAGTATACCAACATGGCCCTGTGACTAAGAATGCACCATTTTCGTAGTAGAAATTTTGCGACTTGCTTTTTGCATTTTGTGCTAAGATACAGCAGTTTGAGGCCATAGTAGAAGGGAGGGAGAGAGGAGGGCCCAGATACTACTGTCCATCCCAGGCCCTCCACTCTTGACTGGGGAGGGTCTGGGGTGCAAGGAAGGTGGTAATGGTAGCGGTTAGGGAGGTTGGTCTGATTGGAAGCGTTTAGAGGAGGAGAGAAAGCAGGCTTGGCTAGACCTTCAGTAGTATTTCCATACGGACGCTTTGGGATAGGGAGGGTAGTGGACTGGGGGAGGATGTTGGGGACTACCAGTTAAGACGGAAGATGGGGTGCTTGAGGAGTTCCCTGGAGGGGGGACGGTCCGTGGGCTGCAGCTCCAGGCAGCGCAGGGTGACGTCCCTCAGACCCGCAGTCAGCTGGGGAGGGATGGAGGGTGCACAGGTGGCACTCACAATCTGGGGGAGAGGGAGAGAGGAGTTGAGGGTGAAGTTATGATACTGTAGAAACCCAATCAACCACAAGGACTTTGGATGAAAGAGGAAGGCCAATAGGGTGCCTTTTCAGCTAGGGTGCCTTTTAGGTCTCTGTCTGTTCACTGAGATCTCATTGGCAAACCATATTTCTTAGGAACTTGTTTTCAGTTCCTACCGCTTCCACTGGATGTCACCAGTCTTTGGAATTTGGTTGAGGTTATTCATTTGTTCAATGAAGAAGTAGGGCCATCCTGGAAAAGGGTAACGCTGTTGAGAGTTGGCCAAGACTTGAAAACAGATAGATCCGTCTTCAATTTAATCTATTATTAACGTTTAAAAAAGTAACTACAAAAGTACTTTGAAATATTTTGGCAAAGTTTATAGGCAACTTTTGAAATATTTTGGAAACTTTAAATATTTTGCAGTGACGTTGCGCATTTTGGAAGCTGTTTTTTTATTGATCAAACGCACCAAATAAATTGACATTTTGGATATAAATGGACGGAATTAATCGAACAAAAGGACCAATTGTGATGTTTATGGGACATATTGGAGTGCCAACAAAAGAAGCTCGTCAAAGGTAAGGCATGTTTTATATTTTATTTCTGCGTTTTGTATTGCGCCTGCAGGGTTGAAATATGCTAACCTCTTTGTTTACTGTTGTGCTATCATAAGATAATAGCTTCTTATGCTTTCCCCGAAAATCCTTTTAAAAATCTGACATGTTGGCTGGATTCACAACGAGTGTATCTTTAATTTAGTATCTTACATGTGTGATTTAATGAAAGTTTGATTTTTATAGAATTATTTTCAATTTGCCACGCTGCATTTTCCTTGTTTTTTGCCCAAGTGGGACGCAACCGTCCCCTATACCATAAGACGTTAACAACAAGCTAAGCTATGGTTTGCTATATTGCACTTGTGATTTCATGAAAATTAAATATTTTTAGTATTTGGCGCAATGCTAATTAATTACTTAACAATCATACAATGTGATTTTCTGGATTTTTGTTTTAGATTCCGTATCTCACAGTTGAAGTGTACCTATTATAAAAATGACAGACCTCTAAATGATCCCCGGGACCACCCATACGTAGAATGTATGCACACATGACTGTAAGTCGCTTTGGATAAAAGCGTCTGCTAAATGGCATATATTATTATTATTATTATTACATGCTTTGTAAGTAGGAAAACCTGCAAAATCGGCAGTGTATCAAAGACTTGTTCTCCCCACTGTATATCGACAGTAAAACGAGTCCTTTACCGACATAACCTGAAAGCCCGCTCAGCAAGGAAGAAGCCACTGCCATAAAACGCCAGACTACGGTTTGCAATACTTTTTGGAGAAATGCTCTGGTCTGATAGAACTAGATAGAAAAATAGAACTGTTTGGCCAAAATGACCATCATTATGTTTGGAGGAAAAAGGGGGAGGCTTGCAAGCCAAAGAACGCCATTACATTTACATGTATCTCAACCGTGAAGCACAGGGGTGGGAGCATCGTGTTGTGGGGGTGCTTTGCTGCAGGAGGGACTGGTACACTTCACAAAATAGATGGCAACATGAAGGAGGGAAAATATGTGGATATATTGAAGCAGCATCTCAAGACATCAGTCAGGAAGTTAAAGCTTGGTCGCAAACGGATCTTCCCAAATGGACAATTACCCCAAGCATACTTCCAAAGTTGTGGCAAAATGGCCTTAGAACAACAAAGTCAAGGTATTGGAGTGTCCATCACAAAGCCCTGACCTCAATCCTGTAGAAAATGTGCAGGCAGAACTGAAAAAGCTTGTTTGAGCAAGGAGGCCTACAAACCTGACTCAGTTACACCAGCTCTGTCAAGAGGAATGGGCCAAAATTCACCCAACTTATTGTGGGAAGCCTGTGGAAGGCTACCCAAAATGTTTGACCTAAGTTAAACAATTTGAAGGCAATGCTACCAAATACTAATTGAGTGTATGTAAACTTCTGACCCACTGGGAATGTGATGAAATAAAATTAAACCTGAAATAAATCATTCTCTCTACTATTACATTCTCTCGACATTTCACATTCTTAAAATAAAGTGGTGATCCTAACTGACCTAAAACAGGGAATTCTTACTAGGATTAAATATCAGGGATTGTGAAAAACTGAGTTTAAATGTATTTGGCTAAGGTGTATGTAAACTTCCGACTTCAACTGAACATGATGAGTTTATTATGGACAGCCATGCATCAATCATCATGTCACCAGAATAAGATATTTATTGGAGTGTGAAGCTCATTACCCTGTGAAGTTCATCATCATTTATTTAATCTGCAGACTAATAAACTGCATGCTTTCCAAAGTCATAGTGGAGGACCAGACAATATCACTCTGTGGCTCGAATTTACTTCAATATGATGGTTGTTATATCAATATTTGCATATAAAACGTTTTTATTTCTCGCATAGAAATTATCCCACCTTTTCTTGGGTATTTTTGGGGTCAATATGTGGAAAGTTTACTGTCAAAATTGCTGATCCCATCAAGCTTGTCATGACATTTTATATCCGAAATGTACTTTACTCGCATAAAAAGATTGGATAGGAACCTAGTTATTGAAAACCTGTGATTTCAATTGAAGAAAGGGGGATACCTAGTCAGTGGTACAACTGAATGGATTCAACTGAAATGTATCTTCCACATTTAACCCAACCCCTCTCAATCAGAGAGGTGCGGGGGGCTGCCATAATCAACATCCACGTCCTCGGCAGCAGGGAACAGTGGGTTCACTGCCTTGCTCAGTGGCAGAACGACAGATTTGTACCTTGTCAGCTCAGGGATTCAATCCAGCAACCTTTCAGGTACTGGCCCAACGCTCTAACCACTAGGCTACCTGCCGGGCAGTCCATCAGCGCAGGCGAAGGATATCAAGGATCTGGAAAGACTGCATAGAGGAATGATCTAAAATCACTCACAATATGTTCTCAAATCTCATAAAATTCTGCCTGAAAGTGAAATTATGTGGAATTATGTTTTTCAATATGACCTTAACAATTATCTGTAAGGTCTCAGTGAAGCAGTACATTTTAAAACACAGATTCAACCACAAAAACCAGGGAGGTATTCCAATTCCTTGCAAATAAGGGCACCTATTGGTAGATGGGTAAAAAATGTAAAAAGCAGACATTGAATATCTCGTTGAGCACGGTGAAGTTATTAATTACACTTTGGATGTTGTATCAATACACCCAGTCACAACAAAGATACGGGCGTCCTTCCTAACTGCCGGAAAGAGGCCAATGGTGACTTTAAAACAGTTACAGTGTAATGGCTGTGACAGTAGATTTTTGTCCTGAATACAAAGTGTTATGTTTGGGGCAAATCCAATACAACACATTACTGAGTACCACACCCCATATTTTGGGTATGCTTGTAAGTCTTAAGGACTGGGGAGTTTCTCAGGATAAAAAATAAATGGAATGGAGCTAAGCACAGGCAAAATCCTGGAGGAAAACATGGTTCAGTCTGCTTTCCATCAGACTCTGGGAGATTAATGAACTTTTCAGCAAGAGAAAAACCTAAAACACAAGGCCAAATCTACACTGGAGTTGCTTACCAAGAAGACAGTGAATGTTCCTGAGTGGCAAAGTTGTTGTCTAGCAACAACCAATTTGACAGAGAATGAATACTTTTTTTTTAGAATAGTGGGCAAATGTTGCACAATCCAGTTGTGGAAAGGTATTAGAGACTTATCAAGAAATATTCACAACTGTAATCGCTGCCGAAAGTGTTTCTATGAAGTATTGACTTAGGTGTCTGAATATAGAATATAATATATAGATATTTCTGTATTTAATTTTCAATAAATTAGCAAACATTTTTAAAAACATGTTTTCACTTTGTCATTATGGGGTATTGGTGAGAGGAAAAACAAATATTTAATCCATTTTGAATTCAGGCTCTAACACAAAAAAATGTGGAACAAGTCAAGGGGTATGAATGCTTTATGAAGTCACTAGAGTACTGTATGTCTTTTACAACTATACGTGAGTCTTTACAGCTATATGTGTGTACATCAGTCAATATAAAGTAATGTTGTGACAGTATATCCTATGAATTATCTCAGTTCAGACTTACAAGCAGAGAGTGACAACTCCATCTAGTTGGGGAAAACACTGATTGTGCAGTTTTTTGTGTTGCATATTCAATGATAATGCTAATGACCAACAATATAATGTCGAGGTATAGGATATTTCTGGTCCTGAAGACAAAATTGATCACATATCTAAGTGACTGGACATGGTTTCCTTAAAATCCTAACTTTGTGGCTTTTATTATAACAATAATAAATGCCCTTTAGCAGACACTTTTATTCAAAGAGACTTATAGTCATACATTTTTCACATTGGGTGGCCCAAGGAATCAAACCCATTTCAAGCGCCATGCTCTACCAACTGAGCCATACAGGACCACACTACTTGTATTGACGGTACCTTGAATATGAGGGCAAGATGGTTGGAGTGTTTCTCTGCGTTCCAGGGGGGCTTGGCACACGACATCTCGATGATGGCACAGCCCACACTCCACACATCACAGCTCCGGCCGTACTGCTGTCCACGTAGCACCTACAGAGTCAACCATACACTGAAGGTGTCAACATATGGACAAATACATTGTTTATTGAATTTAAGCATTTAATGCACGCACCCACTACACACGCACACTTAACTCTACTCCATTCATAGTCTTTAATGTGCAAATAGCAGCAGAATGGACTGAAATGGCAAGCCATTGTTTTACAGCACTTGACTGGGTGTTATTGAGTGGCACAGTTACACAACAGACTTATTTTTGGTGGATGGACACAATGTCAAACCAAAGGATGTGACTAGGCCAACGAGTTAAATTTATCACGGAGCCTCCCATCATGTTTTTTTGGGTCTGTATTTAGTTGCTCTCTTTCTTTATCACGACTATGGCTTCAATTCCGCTAGCTGCTTGAAGCCACACACTTCATAACTATGGCTTCAATTCCGCTAGCTGCTTGAAGCCACACACTTCATGACTATGGCTTCAATTCCGCTAGCTGCTTGAAGCCACACACTTCATGACTATGGCTTCAATGCCGCTAGCTGCTTGAAGCCACACACTTCATGACTATGGCTTCAATGCCGCTAGCTGCTTGAAGCCACACACTTCATGACTATGGCTTCAATGCCGCTAGCTGCTTGAAACCACACACTGGACTTGTATGATCACCCGGCCATGCATGCCTTTCCCTAACGTCACCATGCCGTGTCGATTGCTTTTCTGGTTTGTAACTATTGTTTTATTTCACTGTAGAGCCTCTAGCACTGCTCAACACGCCTCGGCTAACAATTTAGTTCTACCCCCCACACACGCAGTGACATCACCTGGTTTAAAAGCCTTGGTTTCATGCATGTTAACATTAGAAGCCTCCTTCCTAAGTTTGTTTTATTCACTGCCCTAGCACACTCCACCAATCCGGATGTCCTAGCCATGTCTGAATCCTGGCTTAGGAAGACCACCAAAAACCTTGAAATTACCATCCCTAACTATAACATTTTCTGACAAGATAGAACTGCCAAAGGGGGCGGTGTTACAATTCACTGCAAAGATAACCTGCAGAGTTCTGTCTTACTATCCAGGTCTGTACCCAAACAATTTGAGCTTCTACTAAAAATGTAGCTTTCCAGAAACAAGTCTCTCACCGTTGCCACTTGCTACCAGACCACCCTCTGCCCCCAGCTGTGCCCTCGACACCATATGTGATTTGATTGCCCCCCCATCTATCTTCTGAGCTTGTGCTGCTAGGTGACCTAAACTGGGACATGCTTTAACACCCCGGCCATCCTACAATCTACGCTTGATGCCCGCAATCTCACACAATTTATCAATGAACCTACCAGATATAACCCCAAATCTGTAAACATGAGCACCCTCATAGATATCATCCTAACCAACTCACCCTCCAAATACACCTCTGCTGTTTTCAACCAAGATCTCAGCGATCACTGCCTCATTGCCTGCATCCGTAATCGGTCTGCGAGCAAAAGATCTCTCCTCATCACTGTCAAACACTCCCTAAAACACTTCTGCGAGCAGGCCTTTCTAATCGACCTGGCCGGGGTATCCTGGAACAACATTGACCTCATGCTGACAGTAGAGGATGCCTGGTTATTCTTTAAAAGCGCCTTCCTCACCATCTTAAATAGGCATGCCCCATTCAAAAAATGTAGAACCAAGAATAGATATAGCCCTTGGTTCACTCCAGACCTATCTGCCCTTGACCAGCACAAAAACATCTTGTGGTGTTCTGCATTTGCATCGATTTGCATCGTTATATGCAACTTTTCAGGGAATTTAGGAACCAATATACACAGGCAGTTAGGAAAGCTAAGGATAGCTTTTTTTTTAAACAGAAATTTGCATCCTGCAGTACAAACTCAAAAAAGTTCAGGGACACTGTAAAGTCCTTGGAGAATAAGAGCACCTCATCCCAGCTACCCACTGCTCTGAGGCTAGGAAACACTGTTACAACCGACAAATCCACTATAATTGAGAATTTCAATAAGCATTTCTCTACAGCTGGCTATGTATTCCACCTGGCTACCCCTACCCTGGTCAACTGCCTGGAACCCTCCACAGCAACCCGCCAAAGCCCCCACCATTTCTCCTTCACCCATATCCAGATAGCTGATGTTCTGAAAGAGCTGCAAAATCTGGACCCCTACAAATCAGCCGGGCTAGACAATCTGGACCCTCTCTTTCTTAAATTATCTGCCAAAATTGTTGCAACCCCTATTACCAGCCTGTTCAAATTCTCTTTTGTATCGTCTGAGATTCCCAAAGGTTGGAAAGCTGCCGCGGTCATCCCCCTCTTCAAAGGGGGAGACACTCTAGACCCAAACAGCTACAGACCTATATCTATCCTACCCTGCATCTCTAAGGTCTTCGAAAGCCAAGTTAACAAACAGATTACTGACCATTTTGATCACATCATACCTTCTCCGCTATGCAATCTGGTTTCCGAGCTGGTCATGGGTGCACCTCAGGCATGCTCAAGGTCCTTAAGGATATTATAACCGCCATCGTTAAGACACATTACTGTGCAGCTGTATTCATCGACCTGGCCAAGACTTTCGACTCTGTAAATCACCACATTCTTATTGGCAGACTCAACAGCCCTGGTTTCTCAAATGATTGCCTCGCCTGGTTCACCAACTACTTCTCTGATAAAGCTCAGTGTGTCAAATCGGAGGGCCTGTTGTCCGAACCTCTGGCAGTCTCTATGGGGGTGCCACAGGGTTCAAATCTCGGGCCGACTCTCTTCTCTATATACATCAATGATGTTGCTCTTGCTGCTGGTGATTCTCTAATCCACGTATACTTCTGGCCCTTCTTTGGACACTGTGTTAACTAACCTCCAGACAGGCTTCAATGTCATTATATATATATATATAATAATAATATATGCCATTTAGCAGACGCTTTTATCCAAAGCGACTTACAGTCATGTGTGCATACATTCTACGTATGGGTGGTCCCGGGGATCGAACCCACTACCCTGGCGTTACAAGCGCCATGCTCTACCAACTGAGCTACAACTCTCCTTCCCCGTGGCCTCCAACTGCTCTTAAATGCAAATAAAACTAAATGCATGCTCTTCAACCGATCGCTGCCCGCACCTGCCTGCCCATCCAGCATCACTACTCTGGACGGCTCTGACTTAGAATATGTGGACAACTACAAATACCTAGGTGTCTGGCTAGACTGTAAACTCCCCTTCCAGACTCACATTAAGCCTCTCCAATCCAAAATTAAATCTAGAATCGGCTTCCTATTTCGCAACAAAGCTTCCTTCACTCATGCAGCCAAACATACCCTTCATACTCGTCGCCAGGTTATCTTCAAGTCTCTGGTAGGTAAAGCCCCGCCCTCTCTCAGCTTTCTGGTCACCATAGCAGCACCCACTCGTAGCACACGCTCCAGCAGGTCTATCTCACTTGTCACCCCCAAAGCCAATTCCTCCTGTGGTCGCCTTTCCTTCCAGTTCTCTGCTGCCACTGACTGGAACAAACTGCAAAAATCACTGAAGCTGGAGATTCCCATCTCCCTCACTAGCTTTAAGAACCAGCTGTCAGAGCAGCTCACAGATCACTGCACCTGTTCATAGCCCATCTGTATACAGCCCATCTATCTACCTCATTCCCATACAGTATTTATTTATTTAGTTCCTTTTGCACCACAGTATCTCTACGTGCACATCCATACTGAATTATTGACTGTATGTTTTGTTCATTCCACGTGTAACTCTGTGTTGTTGTATGTGTCGAACTGCTATGCTTTATCTTGGCCAGGTCGCAGTTGCAAATGAGAAATTGTTCTCAACTAGCTAACCTGGTTAAATAAAGGTGAAATAATACATTTAAAAATTCTGAGGCCAAATCTTTCTAAATGTCAATGGTTTCCGACCAAGATTTTCTTTCGTGGCGAAACACAGCCGTCATTACGCAGGACATTCAGAATCACGTGTCTGCTGGCGAACTGAACTAAAGTGGACCTCAGGGACCTCTTTAAAAAACAGCCCCCACAGAAGGCTACTGCTTCTGCCGCTGTTTCTTCTTTCTCTTTCAGATCCTCTCCACAAACAGGATACAGAGGATTGAGAGGTTTTGATCTTAGGGCATTCGTTTAAGTGGCAGAATTTTCTAGCTTTATGCTCACAAGCTTCATGTCAGCCATCACTTGTACACAGTGTGTGTGTCTGAAATGCTCTGTAGCTCTGGTCAAAATTAGTGCACTAAATGCCGGGAAGAGAGTGCTAATTCTGACACAGATTTAGTCTCTCTCTGTCATCCATGTTTACCTCGGGGGCCATGAAGGCGATGGTTCCCAGGAGTTGGCCTTGGAACTCCCCTGCTCCAGTGCCCTTAGAGGCCAGTCTGGCAGCAGCCCCAAAGTCGGCTATACGCAGCCTCTGACCTGTGCTGTCAATCAGCAGGTTGGCACCTGGGGGAGAGAGAGAGTGGAGATGGGGAAGGGTAGTTATTGAAGAGATAGGATGTCCTGACCTGTAAAAATCCCAAGCCCTTATTATAGTAAGCCCCCACAGTCAAAAGCTAAAACGTGGAACACATGAATGAGTTTGTTTGTGTCATGGGTCTAGCACATATGGGCTTGCCATCCCCCTTCCTGTAAAAGGCAGCACAATTTCAGCAGGGATTTCCTGTGTGCTGGAGGTTGATTGTGTGTGTGTGTGTGTGTGTGTGTGTGTGTGTGTGTGTCTGGGCCTATGTTTGTGTTACTCCACAGTCCCGCTGTTCCATAAGGTGTATTTCTATCTGTTTTCTAAATCTAATTTCACTGCTTGCATGAGTTACTTGATGTGGAATATGTAGTCATGGCTCTATGTAGTACTGTGGAATAGAGTACCATGTAGTCATGGCTCTATGTAGTACTGTGCACCTCCCATAGTCTTTTCTGGAAATTGGGACTGTGAAGAGACCTCTGGTGGCATGTCTTGTGGTGTATGCATGGGTGTTCGTGCAGCAGTTCAAACTGACAGCTGGGTGCATTAAACATGTCAATTTCTCTCACAAATACAAGTAGTAATGAAATCAATCTCTCCTCCACTTTGAGCCAGGAGAGATTTACATGCATATTATTAATGTTAGATTTCTATGCACATCTAAGGGCCAGCTGTGCTGTCCTGTTCTGAGCCAATTGCAATTTTCTTTGTAGCACCTGAACAGTAGTCCAAGTGCGACAAAACTAGGGCCTGTAGGACCTGCCTTGTTGATAGTGCTGTTAAGAAGGTAGAAACTAGGGCCTGTAGGACCTGCCTTGTTGATAGTGCTGTTAAGAAGGTAGAAACTAGGGCCTGTAGGACCTGCCTTGTTGATAGTGTTGCTAAGAAGGCAGAAACTAGGACCTGTAGGACCTGCCTTGTTGATAGTGCTGTTAAGAAGGTAGAAACTAGGGCCTGTAGGACCTGCCTTGTTGATAGCGCTGTTAAGAAGGTAGAAACTAGGGCCTGTAGGACCTGCCTTGTTGATAGTGTTGCTAAGAAGGTAGAAACTAGGGCCTGTATGACCTGCCTTGTTGATAGTGCTGTTAAGAAGGTAGAAACTAGGGCCTGTAGGACCTGCCTTGTTGATAGTGCTGTTAAGAAGGTAGAAACTAGGGCCTGTAGGACCTGCCTTGTTGATAGTGCTGTTAAGAAGGTAGAAACTAGGGCCTGTAGGACCTGCCTTGTTGATAGTGCTGTTAAGAAGGTAGAAACTAGGGCCTGTAGGACCTGCCTTGTTGATAGTGCTGTTAAGAAGGTAGAAACTAGGGCCTGTAGGACCTGCCTTGTTGATAGTGCTGTTAAGAAGGTAGAAACTAGGGCCTGTAGGACCTGCCTTATTGATAGTGCTGTTAAGAAGGTAGAAACCAGGGCCTGTAGGACCTGCCTTGTTGATAGTGCTGTTAAGAAGGTAGAAACTAGGGCCTGTAGGACCTGCCTTATTGATAGTGCTGTTAAGAAGGTAGAAACCAGGGCCTGTAGGACCTGCCTTGTTGATAGTGCTGTTAAGAAGGCAGAGTAGCGCTTTATTATAGACAGACTTCTCCCCATCTTAGCTGCTATTGTATCAATATGTTTTGACCATGACAGTTTACAATCCAGGGTAACTCCAAGCAGTTTAGTCACTTCAACGTGCTCAATTTCCACATAATTCATCACAAGATTTAGTTGTTTAGGGGATTTCTTAAATACAATACTTTTAGTTTTTTTGAAATATTTAGGACTAACTTATTCCTTTCCACCCATTCCACCCATAACTGCAGCACTGTGTTAAGTGTTTCAGTCATTGCAGTCGCTGTGGTAGCTGACGTGTTGAGTCATCCGCATATAAAGACTCAAACCCAGGGGCATGTAAAGCCAAAACACATATGTTTTTCCAGCAGCAGACGAGCGATAATGGCAAAAGCTGCAATGAAGTCTAACAAAACAGACCCTACAATCTTTTTATCATCAATTTATCTCGGCCAATCATCAGAAATTTGTGTAGGCGCTGTGCTTGTTGAGTGTCCTTCCCTATATGCGTGTTGAAAGTCTGTTGTCAATTTGTTTACTGTAAAATAGCATTGTATCTGGTCAGGTTATTGATGTCCTGATGCAGGTTCATAATGTTTGGAAGTAGATTATTGGTCCTGATGCAGGTTTATAATGTTAGGGAGCAGTTTATTGATGTCCTGATGCAGATTTATAATGTTGGGGTGCAGCTTATTGATGTCCTGATGCAGGTTTATAATGTTAGGGAGCAGATTATTGGTCCTGATGCAGGTTTATAATGTTAGGGAGCAGCTTATTGATGGCCTGATGCAGGTTTATAATGTTAGGGTGCAGCTTATTGATGTCCTGATGCAGGTTTATAATGTCTGGGAGCAGCTTATTGATGTCCTGATGCAGGTTTATAATGTTAGGGAGCAGTTTATTGATGTCCTGATGCAGATTATTGATGTCCTGATGCAGGTTTATAATGTTAGGGTGCAGCTTATTGATGTCCTGATGCAGATTATTGATGTCCTGATGCAGGTTTATAATGTTAGGGAGCAGGTTATTGATGTCCTGATGCAGGTTATTGATGTCCTGATGCAGGTTTATAATGTTAGGGAGCAGATTATTGATGTCCTGATGCAGATTATTGATGTCCTGATGCAGGTTATTGATGTCCTGATGCAGATTTATAATGTTACGGTGCAGCTTATTGATGTCCTGATGCAGATTTATAATGTTAGGGTGCAGCTTATTGATGTCCTGATGCAGGTTATTGATGTCCTGATGCAGATTATTGATGTCCTGATGCAGGTTATTGATGTCCTGATGCAGGTTTATAATGTTAGGGAGCAGGTTATTGATGTCCTGATGCAGGGTTATAATGTTAGGGAGCAGTTTATTGATGTCCTGATGCAGGTTTATAATGTTAGGGAGCAGATTATTGATGTCCTGATGCAGGGTTATAATGTCTGGGAGCAGATTATTGATGTCCTGATGCAGGTTTATAATGTCTGGGAGCAGCTTATTGATGTCCTGATGCAGGTTATTGATGTCCTGATGCAGGTTTATAATGTTACGGAGCAGCTTATTGATGTCCTGATGCATGTATATAATGTTTGGGAGCAGATTATTGATGTCCTGATGCAGGTATATAATGTTAGGGAGCAGATTATTGATGTCCTGATGCTGGTTTATAATGTTAGGGAGCAGATTATTGATGTCCTGATGCAGGTTTATAATGTTAGGGAGCAGATTATTGATGTCCTGATGCTGGTTATTGATGTCCTGATGCAGGTTTATAATATCTGGGAGCAGCTTATTGATGTCCTGATGCAGGTTTATAATGTTAGGGAGCAGCTTATTGATGTCCTGATGCAGGTTTATAATGTTAGGGAGCAGATTATTGATGTCCTGATGCAGGTTTATAATGTCTGGGAGCAGATTATTGATGTCCTGATGCAGGTTTATAATGTCTGGGAGCAGATTATTGATGTCCTGATGCAGGTTTATAATGTTAGGGAGCAGATTATTGATGTCCCGATGCAGGTTATTGATGTCCTGATGCAGGTTTATAATGTTAGGGAGCAGTTTATTGATGTCCTGATGCAGCTTATTGATGTCCTGATGCAGATTATTGATGTCCTGATGCAGGTTATTGATGTCCTGATGCAGGTTTGTAATGTTACGGAGCAGCTTATTGATGTCCTGATGCAGGTATATAATGTTAGGGAGCAGGTTATTGATGTCCTGATGCAGGTTTATAATGTTAGGGAGCAGATTATTGGTCCTGATGCAGGTTTATAATGTTAGGGAGCAGCTTATTGATGGCCTGATGCAGGTTTATAATGTTAGGGTGCAGCTTATTGATGTCCTGATGCAGGTTTATAATGTCTGGGAGCAGCTTATTGATGTCCTGATGCAGGTTTATAATGTTAGGGAGCAGCTTATTGATGTCCTGATGCAGATTATTGATGTCCTGATGCAGGTTTATAATGTTAGGGTGCAGCTTATTGATGTCCTGATGCAGATTATTGATGTCCTGATGCAGGTTTATAATGTTAGGGAGCAGGTTATTGATGTCCTGATGCAGGTTATTGATGTCCTGATGCAGGTTTATAATGTTAGGGAGCAGATTATTGATGTCCTGATGCAGATTATTGATGTCCTGATGCAGGTTATTGATGTCCTGATGCAGATTTATAATGTTACGGTGCAGCTTATTGATGTCCTGATGCAGATTTATAATGTTAGGGTGCAGCTTATTGATGTCCTGATGCAGGTTATTGATGTCCTGATGCAGATTATTGATGTCCTGATGCAGGTTATTGATGTCCTGATGCAGGTTTATAATGTTAGGGAGCAGGTTATTGATGTCCTGATGCAGGGTTATAATGTTAGGGAGCAGATTATTGATGTCCTGATGCAGGTTTATAATGTCTGGGAGCACATTATTGATGTCCTGATGCAGGTTTATAATGTCTGGGAGCAGCTTATTGATGTCCTGATGCAGGTTATTGATGTCCTGATGCAGGTTTATAATGTTAGGGAGCAGTTTATTGATGTCCTGATGCAGATTATTGATGTCCTGATGCAGGTTTATAATGTTAGGGAGCATCTTATTGATGTCCTGATGCAGGTTTATAATGTTAGGGAGTAGGTTATTGATGTCCTGATGCAGCTTATTGATGTCCTGATGCAGGTTTATAATGTTAGGGAGCAGATTATTGATGTCCTGATGCAGGTGTATAATGTCTGGGAGCAGTTTATTGATGTCCTGATGCAGGTATATAATGTTTGGGAGCAGATTATTGATGTCCTGATGCAGGTATATAATGTTAGGGAGCAGATTATTGATGTCCTGATGCTGGTTTATAATGTTAGGTAGCAGATTATTGATGTCCTGATGCAGGTTTATAATGTTAGGGAGCATCTTATTGATGTCCTGATGCAGGTTTATAATGTTAAGGAGCAGATTATTGATGTCCTGATGCAGGTTTATAATGTCTGGGAGCAGATTATTGATGTCCTGATGCAGGTTTATAATGTCTGGGAGCAGATTATTGATGTCCTGATGCAGGTTTATAATGTTAGGGAGCAGATTATTGATGTCCCGATGCAGGTTATTGATGTCCTGATGCAGGTTTATAATGTTAGGGAGCAGATTATTGATGTCCTGATGCAGGTATATAATGTTAGGGAGCAGATTATTGATGTCCTGATGCTGGTTTATAATGTTAGGGAGCAGATTATTGATGTCCTGATGCAGGTTTATAATGTTAGGGAGCAGCTTATTGATGTCCTTATGCAGGTTTATAATGTTAGGGAGCAGATTATTGATGTCCTGATGCAGGTTTATAATGTCTGGGAGCAGATTATTGATGTCCTGATGCAGGTTTATAATGTCTGGGAGCAGATTATTGATGTCCTGATGCAGGTTTATAATGTTAGGAGCAGATTATTGATGTCCCGATGCAGGTTATTGATGTCCTGATGCAGGTTTATAATGTTAGGGAGCAGTTTATTGATGTCCTGATGCAGCTTATTGATGTCCTGATGCAGATTATTGATGTCCTGATGCAGGTTATTGATGTCCTGATGCAGGTTTGTAATGTTACGGAGCAGTTTATTGATGTCCTGATGCAGGTATATAATGTTAGGGAGCAGGTTATTGATGTCCTGATGCAGGTTTATAATGTTAGGGAGCAGATTATTGGTCCTGATGCAGGTTTATAATGTTAGGGAGCAGCTTATTGATGGCCTGATGCAGGTTTATAATGTTAGGGTGCAGCTTATTGATGTCCTGATGCAGGTTTATAATGTCTGGGAGCAGCTTATTGATGTCCTGATGCAGGTTTATAATGTTAGGGAGCAGCTTATTGATGTCCTGATGCAGATTATTGATGTCCTGATGCAGGTTTATAATGTTAGGGTGCAGCTTATTGATGTCCTGATGCAGATTATTGATGTCCTGATGCAGGTTTATAATGTTAGGGAGCAGGTTATTGATGTCCTGATGCAGGTTATTGATGTCCTGATGCAGGTTTATAATGTTAGGGAGCAGATTATTGATGTCCTGATGCAGATTATTGATGTCCTGATGCAGGTTATTGATGTCCTGATGCAGATTTATAATGTTACGGTGCAGCTTATTGATGTCCTGATGCAGATTTATAATGTTAGGGTGCAGCTTATTGATGTCCTGATGCAGGTTATTGATGTCCTGATGCAGATTATTGATGTCGTGATGCAGGTTATTGATGTCCTGATGCAGGTTTATATTGTTAGGGAGCAGGTTATTGATGTCCTGATGCAGGGTTATAATGTTAGGGAGCAGTTTATTGATGTCCTGATGCAGGTTTATAATGTTAGGGAGCAGATTATTGATGTCCTGATGCAGGTTTATAATGTCTGGGAGCACATTATTGATGTCCTGATGCAGATTTATAATGTCTGGGAGCAGCTTATTGATGTCCTGATGCAGGTTATTGATGTCCTGATGCAGGTTTATAATGTTAGGGAGCAGCTTATTGATGTGCTGATGCAGATTATTGATGTCCTGATAAAGGTTTATAATGTTAGGGAGCATCTTATTGATGTCCTGATGCAGGTTTATAATGTTAGGGAGTAGGTTATTGATGTCCTGATGCAGCTTATTGATGTCCTGATGCAGGTTTATAATGTTAGGGAGCAGATTATTGATGTCCTGATGCAGGGTTATAATGTCTGGGAGCAGTTTATTGATGTCCTGATGCAGGTATATAATGTTTGGGAGCAGATTATTGATGTCCTGATGCAGGTATATAATGTTAGGGAGCAGATTATTGATGTCCTGATGCTGGTTTATAATGTTAGGGAGCAGATTATTGATGTCCTGATGCAGGTTTATAATGTTAGGGAGCAGATTATTGATGTCCTGATGCTGGTTATTGATGTCCTGATGCAGGTTTATAATGTTAGGGAGCAGATTATTGATGTCCTGATGCAGGTTTATAATGTCTGGGAGCAGTTTATTGATGTCCTGATGCAGGTTTATAATGTTAGAGAGCAGCTTATTGATGTCCTGATGCAGGTTTATAATGTTAGGGAGCAGATTATTGATGTCCTGATGCAGGTTTATAATGTCTGGGAGCAGCTTATTGATGGCCTGATGCAGGTTTATAATGTTAGGGTGCAGCTTATTGATGTCCTGATGCAGGTTTATAATGTCTGGGAGCAGCTTATTGATGTCCTGATGCAGGTTTATAATGTTAGGGAGCAGCTTATTGATGTCCTGATGCAGATTATTGATGTCCTGATGCAGGTTTATAATGTTAGGGTGCAGCTTATTGATGTCCTGATGCAGATTATTGATGTCCTGATGCAGGTTTATAATGTTAGGGAGCAGGTTATTGATGTCCTGATGCAGGTTATTGATGTCCTGATGCAGGTTTATAATGTTAGGGAGCAGATTATTGATGTCCTGATGCAGATTATTGATGTCCTGATGCAGGTTATTGATGTCCTGATGCAGATTTATAATGTTACGGTGCAGCTTATTGATGTCCTGATGCAGATTTATAATGTTAGGGTGCAGCTTATTGATGTCCTGATGCAGGTTATTGATGTCCTGATGCAGATTATTGATGTCGTGATGCAGGTTATTGATGTCCTGATGCAGGTTTATATTGTTAGGGAGCAGGTTATTGATGTCCTGATGCAGGGTTATAA
>NW_025749180.1:0-5000 GCF_021184085.1 Oncorhynchus gorbuscha
GCCTATGTAGATATTCCATAAAAAAATCTGCCGTTTCCAGCTACAATCGTCATTTACAACATTAACAATGTCTACACTGTATTTCTGATCAATATGATATTATTTTAATGGACAAAAAATGTGCTCTTCTTTGAAAAACAAGGACATTTCTAGGTGACCCCAAACTTTTGAACAGTAGTGTATGTAAATAAGGTATCTGCAGTTTTTTCATACATTTGAAGATTTTTTTTGAAAAACCTGTTTTCAAACTTTGTCATTATAGGGTATTGTGATGTCATTATAGGGTATTGTGATGTCATTATAGGGTATTGTGATGTCATTATAAAGTATTGTGATGTCATTATAAAGTATTGTGATGTCATTATGAAGTATTGTGATGTCATTATGGGGTATTGTGATGTCATTATGGGGTATTGTGATGTCATTTTGGGGTTTTGTGTGCAGATTCACAAGGAAACATTATTTCATCAATTTCAGAATAAGGCTGTAATGTAACAAAATGTGGGAAAAGTGAAGCAGGGGTCTGAACACTTTCAAAGGCTCTGTAGAGTCACTATTATTTGATGTAGAGATAGCATTTACTACCTCATGGACCCTGTGGAATACACAGCTCCGTTTATGAATTTCAGAGTGGTTATATTTCTACAGCTCCATCACTCAGCTTTATAGCAAACCTTTATATGAAAGCTTTACAGCTAACAAGCATTAAAGTGTTACGAGTTTATTATCCAACGTGGCGTAATGTGGCGTTCACTGTATAATTGTGTTTATGATGCTTGTGAACTGCTGGCTGTGCTGTGTGTCTTGGTCTCTCACAAGTTACAATCCCTTCTCCTGTACCTGTACCCCACCTTCACCCTACTGTACCCCACCTTCACCCTACTAGTACCCACCTTCACCCTACTGTACCCCACCTTCACCCTACTGTACCCCAACCTTCACCCCTACTGTACCCCACCTACACCCTCCTGTACCCCACCTACACCCTCCTGTACCCCACCTACACCCTCCTGTACCCCACCTTCACCCTACTGTACCCCACCTTCACCCTCCTGTACCCCACCTTCACCCTCCTGTACCCCACCTTCACCCTCCTGTACCCCACCTTCACCCTCCTGTACCCCACCTTCTACCCTCCTGTACCCCCACCTTCACCCTCCTGCTACCTCACCTTCACCCTCCTGTACCCCACCTTCACCCTCCTGTACCCCACCTTCACCCTCCTGTACCCCACCTTCACCCTCCAGTACCCCACCTTGACCCTCCTCGTGCCTCACCTTCACCCTCCTGTACCTCACCTTCGCCCCTACTGTACCCCACCTACACCCTCCTGTACCCCACCTTCACCCTCCTGTACCTCCTCACTCGTACCCCACCTTCACCCTACTCTACCCCACCTTCACCCTACTGTACCCCACCTTCACCCTCCTGTACCCCACCTTGACCCTCCTGCTACTCTCACCTTTACCCTCCTGTACCTCACCTTCACCCTCCTGTACCCCACCTTCACCCTACTGTACCCACCTCTGCCCTCCTGTACCCCACCTTCACCCTCCTGTACCCCACCTTCACCCTCCTGTACCCCACCTTCACCCTCCTGTACCCCCACCTTTACCCTCCTGCTACCCCGCCTTCACCCTCCTGTACCCCGCTTGACCCTCCTGTACCTCATCCTTACCCTCCCTCCTGTACCTCACCTTCACTCCTTCTGCACCCCCACCTTCACCCTCCTGTACCTAATCTTCACCCTTCTGCACCCCCACCTTCTGTACCTCATCTTCACCCCTCCACCTTCACCCACCTGTACCTCACCTTCACCCTTCTGCACCCCCACGTTCACCCTCCTGTACCTCATCTTCACCCTTCTGCACCCCCACCTTCACCCTCCTGTACCTCATCTTCACCCTCCATCTTCACCCTACTGTACCTCATCTTTACCCTCCTGTACCTCATCTTCACCCTCCACCTTCACCATCCTGTACCCCGCTTTCACCTTATCTGTGAACTGCTGTCTGTACTGTGTGGCTTCCGTGTCTCAGGAGTCGAACCGGGCGACGATACACCAATATAAAAAGTCCCAATCACCTGTTTTCAGGGCCCAGCTGGAGAATGAGAAGAAGAAACGGGAGGCCATGGAGAAAGAGAAGGATCAGATGGAGAGAGAGAAGCAGGACTTGATGCTGAGGCTGTACCAGTTTGAGGAGACAACCAAGAAGGCAGAGAGAGGTAAGGACATGTAATATAGGAAGGTAGGGTGCACCACAGATTTCCAGACAGACTTCCATCCTTCATAATCTAATCATTCCTAGGAAGGCAGGGTGTGTCAGAGACGCCCTTCCTTCATAATCTAATCATTCCTAGGAAGGCAGGGTGTGTCAGAGACGCCCTTCCTTCATAATCTAATCATTCATAGGAAGGCAGGGTGTGTCAGAGACGCCCTTCCTTCATAATCTAATCATTCAAACTCCCTCACGACGCCAGGACAGCGGAGTCAATCACCACCTTCCGGAGACACCTGAAACCCCACCTCTTTAAGGAATACCTAGGATAGGATAAGTAATCCCTCTCACCCCCCTTAAGATTTAGATGCACTATTGTAAAGTGACTGTTCCACTGGATGTCATAAGGTGAATGCACCAATTTGTAAGTCGCTCTGGATAAGAGCGTCTGCTAAATGACTTAAATGTAAATGTAAATGTAATTCATAGGAAGGCAGGGTGTGTCAGAGACGCCCTTCCTTCATAATCTAATCATTCCTAGGAAGGCAGGGTGTGTCAGAGACGCCCTTCCTTCATAATCTAATCATTCCTAGGAAGGCAGCAGCATAGCTTGCCTTAATCCCCTACACTTCCCCTGGGTAAAGTAAGGGTAAAGGGTAAAGGGTAAAGGTAAAGGGTAAAGTGAACACAAACATATTTTTTACTATATAATCTCAGTGGGAATTGAACCTACAACCTTGGTGTTTGCTAGTCACTCTTTTAACTGAGCCCTTCAGACTCACCTCTACCCACCTACACCCTCATATACCCACATTCACCCTCCTCTACCCCACCTACACCCTCATATAACCCACATTCACCCTCCTGTACCCCAACTTCACCCTCCTGTACCCCAACTTCACCCTCCTGTACCCCAACTTCACCCTCCTGTACCCCACCTTCACCCTCCTGTACCCCACCTACACCCTCCTGTACCCACCTACACCCTCATGTACCCACTACCCTCCTCTACCCCCACCTTACGCCTCCTCTACCCCCCCACCCCTACACCCTCCTCTACCCCACCTTCACCCTCCTCTACCCCACCTCCACCCTCCTCTACCCACCCCTTCACCTCCTACCTCACCTTCTCTCTCTACCCCACCTTCACCCTCCTACTACCCCACCTCCACCACCTTCTACTCTCCACACCTCACCTGTCTACCCCACCCTACACCCTCCCCCACCTCCTCTACTACCCCACCTTCCCCACCTCTCCACCCTACCCCACCTTCCTGTACCCCACCTCACCCTCCCTGTACCCCCACCTTCACCTCACCTACCCCACCTTCACCCTCCCCTGTACCCCACCTTCTTACTCTGTGCCCCACACACAGGCTGATCCAACTTTGATGTAATGTCAGCTTAAAACAAGTAAAGTCTGACTCAGTAGTGTGTGTGGCCTCACGTGCCTGTATGACCTCCCTACGCCTGGGCATGCTCTGATGAGGTGGCGGATGGTCTCTGAGGATCTCACTCCCAGCCCTGGACTAAAGCATCCGCCAAGTCCTGGACAGTCTGTGGTGCAGCGTGGCGTTGGTAGATGGAGCGAGACATGATGTCCCAGATGTGCTCAATTGGATTCCAGGTCTGCTTGGGGGAGGCGGAACCCAGTCCATAGCATCAATGCCTTCCTCTTGCAGGAACTGCTGACACACTCCAGCCACATGAGGTCAGCATTGTCTTGCATTAGGAGAACCCAGGGCCAGCCGCACCCGGCACATGGTCTCACAAGGGGTCTGGCGAGCACATGGGAGGGCTGTGCGAACCCCAAAGAAATGCCACCCCACACCATGACTGACCCACCGCCAAACCGGTCATGCTGGAGGATGTTGCAGGCAGCAGAAGCGTTCTCCACGGCGTCTCAGACTCTGTCACGCCTGTCACATGTGCTCAGTGTGAACCTGCTTTCATCTGTGAAGGCACAAGGCGCCAGTGGCGAATTTGCCAAACTTGGTGTTCTCTGGCAAATGAAAATCGTCGGGCCCCCACCTGTGGGCGTCGAGCCCTCATACCACCCTCATAGTCTGTTTCTGACCGTTTGAGCAGGCACATGCACATTTGGGCCTGCTGGAGGTCATTTTGCAGGAGCTCTGGCAGTGCTCCTCCTGCTCCTCCTTGCACAAGGCGGAGGTAGCGGTCCCTGCTGCTGGGTTGTTGCCCTCTCCACGGCCTCCTCCGCGTCTCCTGATGTACTGGCCTGTCTCCCTGGTAGCGCCTCCATGCTCTGGACACTACGGCCCCAGCAGGCACAGCAAACCTTCTTGCCACAGCTGCATTGATGTGCCATCCTGGATGAGTTGCACTACCTGAGCCACTTGGGTGGGTTGTAGACTCAGTCTCATGCTACCACTAGGCGAAAGCACAGCATTCAAAAGTGACCAAAACATCAGCCAGGAAGCATAGGAACTGAGAAGTGGTCTGTGGTCCCCACCTGCAGAACCACTCTTTATTAAGGGAATGTCTTGCTAATTGCCTATAATTTCCACCTGTTGTCTATTCCATTTGCACAACAGCATGTGAAATGTATTGTCAATCAGTGTTGCTTCCTAAGTGAACAGTTTGATTTCACAGAAGTGTGATTGACTTGGAGTTACACTGTGTTGTTTAAGTGTTCCCTTTATTTTTTTGAGCAGTGTATATATGTGTATATATATATGTATATGTATTTGAATATAATGTCTGTCTGTCTGTAACAGAACTGCAGGAGCAGCTGGAGAGAGCTATCCGTCTGGAAGAGGA
>NW_025749180.1:10000-26840 GCF_021184085.1 Oncorhynchus gorbuscha
TAGATGTAGCTAGGAGGATATATATAGATGTAGCTAGGAGGGGAGATATAGATGTAGCTAGGAGGATATATAGATGTAGCTAGGAGGGATATATAGATGTAGCTAGGAGGGGATATATAGATATAGCTAGGAGGGGATATATAGATATAGCTAGGAGGATATATAGATATAGCTAGGAGGGGATATATAGATATAGCTAGGAGGGGATATATAGATGTAGCTAGGAGGATATATAGATGTAGCTAGGAGGGGATATATAGATGTAGCTAGGAGGGGATATATAGATGTAGCTAGGAGGGGATATATAGATGTAGCTAGGAGGATATATAGATGTAGCTAGGAGGATATATAGATGTAGCTAGGAGGGGATATATAGATGTAGCTAGGAGGGGATATAGATGTAGCTAGGAGGGGATATATAGATGTAGCTAGGGGGGATATATAGATATAGCTAGGAGGGGATATATAGATATAGCTAGGAGGGGATATATAGATATAGCTAGGAGGATATATAGATATAGCTAGGAGGGGATATATAGATATAGCTAGGAGGGGATATATAGATGTAGCTAGGAGGGGATATATAGATGTAGCTAGGAGGGGATATATAGATGTAGCTAGGAGGGGATATATAGATATAGCTAGGAGGGGATATATAGATATAGCTAGGAGGGATATATAGATATAGCTAGGAGGGATATATAGATATAGCTAGGAGGGGATATATAGATATAGCTAGGAGGGGATATATAGATGTAGCTAGGAGGGATATATAGATGTAGCTAGGAGGATATATAGATGTAGCTAGGAGGATATATAGATGTAGCTAGGAGGGGATATATAGATGTAGCTAGGAGGATATATAGATGTAGCTAGGAGGATATATAGATGTAGCTAGGAGGGGATATATAGATGTAGCTAGGAGGGGATATATAGATGTAGCTAGGAGGATATATAGATGTAGCTAGGAGGATATATAGATGTAGCTAGGAGGGGATATATAGATGTAGCTAGGAGGGGATATATAGATGTAGCTAGGAGGGGATATATAGATGTAGCTAGGAGGGATATATAGATGTAGCTAGGAGGGGATATATAGCTAGGAGGGGATATATAGATGTAGCTAGGAGGATATATAGATGTAGCTAGGAGGATATATAGCTAGGAGGATATATAGATATAGCTAGGAGGATATATAGATGTAGCTAGGAGGGGATATATAGCTAGGAGGGGATATATAGATGTAGCTAGGAGGGGATATATAGATGTAGCTAGGAGGGGATATATAGCTAGGAGGATATATAGATATAGCTAGGAGGATATATAGATATAGCTAGGAGGGGATATATAGATATAGCTAGGAGGGATATATAGATATAGCTAGGAGGGGATATATAGATGTAGCTAGGAGGGGATATATAGATGTAGCTAGGAGGATATATAGATGTAGCTAGGAGGGGATATATAGATATAGCTAGGAGGGATATATAGATATAGCTAGGAGGGGATATATAGATGTAGCTAGGAGGGGATATATAGATGTAGCTAGGAGGATATATAGATGTAGCTAGGAGGGGATATATAGATGTAGCTAGGAGGGGATATATAGCTAGGAGGGGATATATAGATATAGCTAGGAGGGGATATATAGATGTAGCTAGGAGGGATATATAGATATAGCTAGGAGGGGATATATAGATATAGCTAGGAGGGGATATATAGATATAGCTAGGAGGGGATATATAGATATAGCTAGGAGGGGATATATAGATATAGCTAGGAGGGATATATAGATATAGCTAGGAGGGGATATATAGATATAGCTAGGAGGATATATAGATATAGCTAGGAGGATATATAGATGTAGCTAGGAGGAGGATATATAGATATAGCTAGGAGGGGATATATAGATATAGCTAGGAGGGGATATATAGATATAGCTAGGAGGGGATATATAGATATAGCTAGGAGGATATATAGATATAGCTAGGAGGGGATATATAGATGTAGCTAGGAGGGGATATATAGATAGCTAGGAGGGGATATATAGATGTAGCTAGGAGGGGATATATAGATGTAGCTAGGAGGAGATATAGATGTAGCTAGGAGGAGATATAGATGTAGCTAGGAGGGAGATATAGATGTAGCTAGGAGGGGATATATAGATATAGCTAGGAGGGGATATATAGATATAGCTAGGAGGGGATATATAGATATAGCTAGGAGGGGATATATAGATATAGCTAGGAGGGGATATATAGATGTAGCTAGGAGGGGATATATAGATGTAGCTAGGAGGGGATATATAGATGTAGCTAGGAGGGATATATAGATGTAGCTAGGAGGGGATATATAGATGTAGCTAGGGAGGGGATATATAGATGTAGCTAGGAGGGATATATAGATGTAGCTAGGAGGGGATATATAGATGTAGCTAGGAGGGGATATATAGATGTAGCTAGGAGGATATATAGATGTAGCTAGGAGGATATATAGATATAGCTAGGAGGGATATATAGATATAGCTAGGAGGGGATATATAGATATAGCTAGGAGGATATATAGATATAGCTAGGAGGATATATAGATATAGCTAGGAGGGGATATATAGATGTAGCTAGGAGGGGATATATAGATGTAGCTAGGAGGGGATATATAGATGTAGCTAGGAGGGGATATATAGATATAGCTAGGAGGGGATATATAGATATAGCTAGGAGGGGATATATAGATATAGCTAGGAGGGGATATATAGATATAGCTAGGAGGGGATATAGATATAGCTAGGAGGGGATATATAGATGTAGCTAGGAGGATATATAGATGTAGCTAGGAGGGGATATAGATGTAGCTAGGAGGGGATATATAGATGTAGCTAGGAGGGGATATATAGATGTAGCTAGGAGGGGATATATAGATGTAGCTAGGAGGGGATATATAGATGTAGCTAGGAGGGGATATATAGATGTAGCTAGGAGGGGATATATAGATGTAGCTAGGAGGGGATATATAGATGTAGCTAGGAGGGGATATATAGATGTAGCTAGGAGGGATATATAGATGTAGCTAGGAGGGGATATATAGATGTAGCTAGGAGGGATATATAGCTAGGAGGGGATATATAGATGTAGCTAGGAGGATATATAGATGTAGCTAGGAGGGGATATATAGCTAGGAGGGGATATATAGATATAGCTAGGAGGGGATATATAGATGTAGCTAGGAGGGGATATATAGCTAGGAGGGGATATATAGATGTAGCTAGGAGGGGATATATAGATGTAGCTAGGAGGGGATATATAGCTAGGAGGGGATATATAGATATAGCTAGGAGGGGATATATAGATATAGCTAGGAGGGGATATATAGATATAGCTAGGAGGGGATATATAGATATAGCTAGGAGGGGATATATAGATGTAGCTAGGAGGGGATATATAGATGTAGCTAGGAGGGGATATATAGATGTAGCTAGGAGGGGATATATAGATATAGCTAGGAGGGGATATATAGATATAGCTAGGAGGATATATAGATGTAGCTAGGAGGGGATATATAGATGTAGCTAGGAGGGGATATATAGATGTAGCTAGGAGGATATATAGATGTAGCTAGGAGGATATATAGCTAGGAGGATATATAGATATAGCTAGGAGGGGATATATAGATGTAGCTAGGAGGGGATATATAGATGTAGCTAGGAGGGGATATATAGATATAGCTAGGAGGGGAGATATAGATATAGCTGAGGGGATATATAGATATAGCTAGGAGGGGATATATAGATATAGCTAGGAGGGGATATATAGATATAGCTAGGAGGGGATATAGATGTAGCTAGGAGGATATATAGATGTAGCTAGGAGGGGATATATAGATGTAGCTAGGAGGATATATAGATGTAGCTAGGAGGGGATATATAGATATAGCTAGGAGGGGATATATAGATATAGCTAGGAGGGGAAGGAGAGCAAGTTGTTTTATATGATCGTTATTTACAAATGATTCACTGATACACCATACTGTCAACGTGCATTGGTGTGTGTGTGGTATGTGGTTAAAATGAACCGTACATTGCTATATAAAAAAAAAAAAAAAAAAAAACTATGGTAGTTTCTTCAGTATTCAGTGTCTTCACAAGACCCTGACTCTCTATACATAACAAAATAAGAATGATTGAATGCACGTTGTAAATATATTGATTACCAATCATATGTGATTACACAATGACTTAAGTAAAGAAGTGACTCAGTTGGTTGTATTAATCAGAAGAGGGTGCTGAGTGTCACTCCTTCCTTTGATATAGGATGTATCCCAGATGACCACCTATCCCCTTTATAGTGCCCTACATTCACCAGGGCCCACCCTAGTCCCTTTATAGTGCACTCCTTTCACCAGGGCCCACCCTAGTCCCTTTATAGTGCACTCCTTTCACCAGGGCCCACCCTATTCCCTTTATAGTGCCCTACATTCACCAGGGCCCACCCGATCCCCTCTATAGTGCCCTACATTCACCAGGGCCCACCTATCCCCTTTATAGTGCCCTACATTCACCAGGGCCCACCCTATCCCCTCTATAGTGCCCTACATTCACCAGGGCCCACCCTATCCCCTTTATAGTGCCCTACATTCACCAGAACCCGATCACTACATAGGAATATGGGACGGTAGATTTATTTATTTAATTTCGTCCATTAAACAACAACAGCATTTTGCCTGGGTTGCAGCTGTATATTGAAGAGAACCAATTGACTATAAAGATTGTACTGATGATTATTTGAGATATCTTATGCCATGTCATGTGCTCGAAAGCGACCATTATCTTGGCCTCACACTGTTCAATTAAAAAACATCAATCAAGTTTGTTTGATTTCTTCATGTTTTGTTATTGAGGTAGAGCCTATTGATCAAATCAAATCAAATCAAATTTATTTATATAGCCCTTCGTACATCAGCTGATATCTCAAAGTGCTGTACAGAAACCCAGCCTAAAACCCCAAACAGCAAACAATGCAGGTGTAAAAGCACGGTGGCTAGGAAAACTCCCTAGAAAGGCCAAAACCTAGGAAGAAACCTAGAGAGGAACCGGGCTATGTGGGGTGGCCAGTCCCTCTTCTGGCTGTGCCGGGTAGAGATTATAACAGAAATGACCAAGATGTTCAAATGTTCATAAATGACCAGCATGGTCAAATAATAATAAGGCAGAACAGTTGAAACTGGAGCAGCAGCACAGTCAGGTGGACTGGGGACAGCAAGGAGCCATCATGTCAGGTAGTCCTGGGGCACGGTCCTAGGGCTCAGGTCCTCCGAGAGAGAGAAAGAAAGAGAGAATTAGAGAGAGCATATGTGGGGTGGCCAGTCCTCTTCTGGCTGTGCCGGGTGGAGATTATAACAGAACGTGGCCAAGATGTTCAAATGTTCATAAATGACCAGCATGGTTGAATAATAGTAAGGCAGAACAGTTGAAACTGGAGCAGGAGCATGGCCAGGTGGACTGGGGACAGCAAGGAGTCCTCATGTCAGGTAGTCCTGGGACATGGTCCTAGGGCCCAGGCCAGTTGAAACTGGAGCAGCAGCATGGCCAGGTGGACTGGGGACAGCAAGGAGTCATCATGTCAGGTAGTCCTGGGGGCATGGTTCTAGGGCTCAGGTCCTCCGAGAGAGAGAAAGAAGGAGAGAAGGAGAGAATTAGAGAACGCACACTTAGATTTACACAGGACACCGAATAGGACAGGAGAAGTACTCCAGATAAACAAACTGACCCTAGCCCCCCGACACATAAACTACTGCAGCATAAATACTGGAGGCTGAGACAGGAGGGGTCAGGAGACACTGTGGCCCCATCCGAGGACACCCCCGGACAGGGCCAAACAGGAAGGATATAACCCCACCCACTTTGCCAAAGCACAGCCCCCACACCACTAGAGGGAAATCTACAACCACCAACTTACCATCCTGAGACAAGGCCGAGTATAGCCCACAAAGATCTCCGACACGGTACAACCCAAAGGGGGGAAACCCAGACAGGCCGACCACAACAGTGAATCAACCCACCCAGGTGACGCACCCCCCCCAGGGACGGCACGAGAGAGCCCCAGCAAGCCAGTGACTCAGCCCCCGTAACAGGGTTAGAGGCAGAGAATCCCAGTGGAAAAAGGGGAACCGGCCAGGCAGAGACAGCAAGGGCGGTTCGTTGCTCCAGAGCCTTCCGTTCACCTTCCCACTCCTGGGCCAGACTACACTCAATCATATGACCCACTGAAGAGATGAGTCTTCAGTAAAGACTTAAAGGTTGAGACCGAGTTTGCGTCTCTGACATGGGTAGGCAGACCGTTCCATAAAAAATGGAGCTCTATAGGAGAAAGCCCTGCCTCCAGCTGTTTGCTTAGAAATTCTAGGGACAATTAGGAGGCCTGCGTCTTGTGACCGTAGCGTACGTATAGGTATGTACGGCAGGACCAAATCAGAGAGGTAGGTAGGAGCAAGCCCATGTAATGCTTTGTAGGTTAGCAGTAAAACCTTGAAATCAGCCCTTGCTTTGACAGGAAGCCAGTGTAGAGAGGCTAGCACTGGAGTAATATGATCAAATTTTTGGTTCTAGTCAGGATTCTAGCAGCCGTATTTAGCACTAACTGAAGTTTATTTAGTGCTTTATCCGGGTAGCCGGAAAATAGAGCATTGCAGTAGTCTAACCTAGAAGTGACAAAAGCATGGATTAATTTTTCTGCATCATTTTTGGACAGAAAGTTTCTGATTTTTGCAATGTTACGTAGATGGAAAAAAGCTGTCCTCGAAATGGTCTTGATATGTTCTTCAAAAGAGAGATCAGGGTCCAGAGTAACGCCGAGGTCCTTCACAGTTTTATTTGAGACGACTGTACAACCATTAAGATTAATTGTCAGATTCAACAGAAGATCTCTTTGTTTCTTGGGACCTAGAACAAGCATCTCTGTTTTGTCCGAGTTTAATAGTAGAAAGTTTGCAGCCATCCACTTCCTTATGTCTGAAACACATGCTTCTAGCGAGGGCAATTTTGGTGCTTCACCGTGTTTCATTGAAATGTACAGCTGTGTGTCATCCGCATAGCAGTGAAAGTTTACATTATGTTTTCGAATAACATCCCCAAGAGGTAAAATATATAGTGAAAACAATAGTGGTCCTAAAACAGAACCTTGAGGAACACCGAAATGTACAGTTGATTTGTCAGAGGACAAACCATTCACAGAGACAAACTGATATCTTTCCGACAGATAAGACCTAAACCAGGCCAGAACATGTCCGTGTAGACCAATTTGGGTTTCCAATCTCTCCAAAAGAATGTGGTGATCGATGGTATCAAAAGCAGCACTAAGGTCTAGGAGCACGAGGACAGATGCAGAGCCTCGGTCCGATGCCATCAAAATGTCATTTACCACCTTCACAAGTGCCGTCTCAGTGCTATGATGGGGTCTAAAACCAGACTGAAGCATTTCGTATACATTGTTTGTCTTCAGGAAGGCAGTGAGTTGCTGCGCAACAGCCTTCTCTAAAATCTTTGAGAGGAATGGAAGATTTGATATAGGCCGATAGTTTTTTATATTTTCTGGGTCAAGGTTTGGCTTTTTCAAGAGAGGCTTTATTACTGCCACTTTTAGTGAGTTTGGTACACATCCAGTGGATAGAGAGCCGTTTATTATGTTCAACATAGGAGGGCCAAGCACAGGAAGCAGCTCTTTCAGTAGTTTAGTTGGAATAGGGTCCAGTATACAGCTTGAAGGTTTAGAGGCCATGATTATTTTCATCATTGTGTCAAGAGATATAGTACTAAAACACTTGAGCGTCTCTCTTGATCCTAGGTCCTGGCAGAGTTGTGCAGACTCAGGACAACTGAGGTTTGGAGGAATACGCAGGTTTAAAGAGGAGTCCGTAATTTGCTTTCTAATAATCATAATCTTTTCCTCAAAGAAGTTCATGAATTTATCACTGCTAAAGTGCAAGTCATCCTCTCTTGGGGAATGCTGCTTTTTAGTTAGCTTTGCCACAGTATCAAAAAAAGGAATTTCGGATTGTTCTTATTTTCCTCAATTAAGTTAGAAAATAGGACGATCGAGCAGCAGTAAGGGCTCTTCGGTACTGCACGGTACCATCCTTCCAAGCTAGTCGGAAGACTTCCAGTTTGGTGTGGCGCCATTTCCGTTCCAATTTTCTGGAAGCTTGCTTCAGAGCTCGGGTATTTTCTGTGTACCATGGAGCTAGTTTCTTATGAGACATTTTTTTAGTTTTTAGGGGTGCAACTGCATCTAGGGTATTGCGCAAGGTTAAATTGAGATCCTCAGTTAGGTGGTTAACGGATTTTTGTCCTCTGGCGTCCTTGGGTAGGCAGAGGGAGTCTGGAAGGGCATCAAGGAATCTTTGTGTTGTCTGTGAATTTATAGCACGACTTTTGATGTTCCTTGGTTGGGGTCTGAGCAGATTATTTGTTGCAATTGCAAACGTAATAAAATGGTGGTCTGATAGTCCAGGATTATGAGGAAAACATTAAGATCCACAACATTTATTCCATGGGACAAAACTAGGTCCAGCGTATGACTGTGAGAGTGAGTGGGTCCAGAGACATGTTGGACAAAACCCACTGAGTCGATGATGGCTCCAAAAGCCTTTTGGAGTGGGTCTGTGGACTTTTCCATGTGAATATTAAAGTCACCAAAGATTAGAATATTATCTGCAATGACTACAAGGTCTGATAGGAATTCAGGGAACTCAGTGAGAAACGCTGTATATGGCCCAGGAGGCCTGTAAACAGTAGCTATAAAAAGTGATTGAGTAGGCTGCATAGATTTCATGACTAGAAGCTCAAAAGACGAAAACGTCATTTTCTTTTTGTAAATTGAAATTTGCTATCGTAAATGTTAGCAACACCTCCGCCTTTGCGGGATGCACGGGGATATGGTCACTAGTGTAGCCAGGAGGTGAGGCCTCATTTAACACAGTAAATTCATCAGGCTTAAGCCATGTTTCAGTCAGGCCAATCACATCAAGATTATGATCAGTGATTAGTTCATTGACTATAATTGCCTTTGAAGTAAGGGATCTAACATTAAGTAGCCCTATTTTGAGATGTGAGGTATCATGATCTCTTTCAGTAATGACAGGAATGGAGGTGGTCTTTATCCTAGTGAGATTGCTAAGGCAAACACCGCCATGTTTAGTTTTGCCCAACCCAGGTCGAGGCACAGACACGGTCTCAATGGTGATAGCTAAGCTGACTACACTAACTATGCTAGTGGCAGACTCCACTATGCTGGCAGGCTGGCTAATAGCCTGCTGCCTGGCCTGCACCCTATTTCATTGTGGAGCTAGAGGAGTTAGAGCCCTGTCTATGTTGGCAGATAAGATGAGAGCACCCCTCCAGCTAGGATGGAGTCCGTCACTCCTCAGCAGGTCAGGCTTGGTCCTGTTTGTGGGCGAGTCCCAGAAAGAGGGCCAATTATCTACAAATTCTATCTTTTGGGAGGGGCAGAAAACAGTTTTCAACCAGCGATTGAGTTGTGAGACTCTGCTGTAGAGCTCATCACTCCCCCTAACTGGGAGGGGGCCAGAGACAATTACTCGATGCCGACACATCTTTCTAGCTGATATGCACGCAGAAGCTATGTTGCGCTTGGTGATCTCTGACTGTTTCATCCTAACATCGTTGGTGCCGACGTGGATAACAATATCTCTATACTCTCTACACTCGCCAGTTTTAGCTTTAGCCAGCACCATCTTCAGATTAGCCTTAACGTCGGTAGCCCTGCCCCCGGGTAAACAGTGTATGATCGCTGGATGATTCGCTTTAAGTCTAATACTGCGGGTAATGGAGTCGCCAATGACTAGAGTTTTCAATTTGTCAGAGCTAATGGTGGGAAGCTTCGGCGTCTCAGACCCCGTAACGGGAGGAGTAGAGACCAGAGAAGACTCGGCCTCTGACACCGACCCGCTGCTTAATGGGGAGAACCGGTTGAAAGTTTCTGTCTGCTGAATGAGCGACACCGGTTGAGCGTTCCTACAGCATTTCCTACCAGAAACCGTGAGAAAGTTGTCCGGCTGCGGGGACTGTGCCAGGGGATTTATACTACTATCTGTACTTACTGGTGGCACAGACGCTGTTTCATCCTTTCCTACACTGAAATTACCCTTGCCTAACGATTGCGTCTGAAGCTGGGCTTGCAGTACAGCTATCCTCGCCGTAAGGCGAGCACAGCGGCTGCAATTAGAAGGCATCATGTTAATGTTACTACTTAGCTTCGGCTGTTGGAGGTCCTGACGAATCGTGTCCAGATAAAGCGTCCGGAGTGAAAAAGTCGAGGAAAAAATAAATATATGAACGGTAATTAAAAAGTGAAACCCGTAAAGTTGTCAGGTAGCAAAATAGGTTGGCAACAAAACGCACAGCAATTTGAAAACAAGCCTGCAAGTTGTGACCGGAAATGACGTCTGTCAGCTTGACACTAGAACTTGACACATCTCCTCAACTAAACAACCTGTTTTATTGAGGTAGAGCCTATTGATGAACTAAACAACCTGTTTGTTATTGAGGTAGAGCCTATTGATGAACTAAACAACCTGTTTTATTGAGGTAGAGCCTATTGATGAACTAAACAACCTGTTTTATTGAGGTAGAGCCTATTGATGAAATAAACAACCTGTTTGTTATTGAGGTAGAGCTTATTAATGAACTAAACAACCTGTTTTTTTATTGAGGTAGAGCCTATTAATGAACTAAACAACCTGTTTGTTATTGAGGTAGAGCCTATTAATGAACTAAACAACCTGTTTGTTATTGAGGTAGAGCCTATTAATGAACTAAACAACGTGTTTGTTATTGAGGTAGAGCCTATTAATGAACTAAACAATCTGTTTGTTATTGAGGTAGAACCTATTAATGAACTAAACAACCTGTTTGTTATTGAGGTAGAGCTTATTAATGAACTAAACAACCTGTTTTTTTATTGAGGTAGAGCCTATTAATGAACTAAACAACCTGTTTGTTATTGAGGTAGAGCCTATTAATGAACTAAACAACCTGTTTGTTATTGAGGTAGAGCCTATTAATGAACTAAACAACCTGTTTGTTATTGAGGTAGAGCCTATTAATGAACTAAACAACCTGTTTGTTATTGAGGTAGAGCCTATTAATGAACTAAACAACCTGTTTGTTATTGAGGTAGAGCCTATTAATGAACTAAACAACCTGTTTGTTATTGAGGTAGAGCCTATTAATGAACTGGACAACCTGTTTGTTATTGAGGTAGAGCCTATTAATGAACTAAACAACCTGTTTGTTATTGAGGTAGAGCCTATTAATGAACTAAACAACCTGTTTGTTATTGAGGTAGAGCCTATTAATGAACTAAACAACCTGTTTGTTATTGAGGTAGAGCCTATTAATGAACTAAACAACCTGTTTGTTATTGAGGTAGAGCCTATTAATGAACTAAACAACCTGTTTGTTATTGAGGTAGAGCCTATTAATGAACTAAACAACCTGTTTGTTATTGAGGTAGAGCCTATTAATGAACTAAACAACCTGTTTGTTATTGAGGTAGAGCCTATTAATGAACTGGACAACCTGTTTCATTGAGAGTGGCAAAGAAAAGCCATGTCTCAGACTGGCCAATAAAAAGAAAAGATTAAGATGGGCAAAAGAACACAGACAATGGACAATGGACAGAGGAACTCTGCCTAGAACGCCAGCATCCGGGAGTCGCCTCTTCACTGTTGACGTTGAGACTGGACAGAGGAACTCTGCCTAGAAGGCCAGCATCCCGGAGTCGCCTCTTCACTGTTGACGTTGAGACTGGACAGAGGAACTCTGCCTAGAACGCCAGCATCCCGGAGTCGCCTCTTCACTGTTGACGTTGAGACTGGACAGAGGAACGCTGCCTAGAAGGCCAGCATCCCGGAGTCGCCTCTTCACTGTTGACGTTGAGACTGGACAGAGGAACTCTGCCTAGAAGGCCAGCATCCCGGAGTCGCCTCTTCACTGTTGGGTTGAGACTGGACAGAGGAACTCTGCCTAGAAGGCCAGCATCCCGGAGTCGCCTCTTCACTGTTGACGTTGAGACTGGACAGAGGAACTCTGCCTAGAACGCCAGCATCCCGGAGTCGCCTCTTCACTGTTGACGTTGAGACTGGACAGAGGAACTCTGCCTAGAAGGCCAGCATCCCGGAGTCGCCTCTTCACTGTTGACGTTGAGACTGGACAGAGAACTCTGGCTAGAAGGCCAGCATCCCGGAGTCGCCTCTTCACTGTTGACGTTGAGACTGGACAGAGGAACTCTGCCTAGAAGGCCAGCATCCCGGAGTCGCCTCTTCACTGTTGACGTTGAGACTGGTGTTTTGCAGGGTACTATTTAATGAAGCTGCCATTTCTGATCAATTTTATGCTATTTTAATGGACAAATAAATGTGCTTTTCTTTAAAAAAACAAGGACATTTTTCTAAGTGACCCCAAACTTTTCATAATGCTTGCAATTGTGCATCCCACAAACAGGTATAACAACTGTAGGATACTGACCATGTTGTAGCCTATTTGCTGTGTGTTAACTACCATGTCATATTAAATCGGCTAGGGAGACATTGTAAAGTGTGACTACAAAAAACAATGGCCCAGATTATAGAGAAAATATTCCTGATCCCGTTCAATAGGAAACAGATTATATAGAGAATATTCCTGATCCCGTTCAATAGGAAACAGATTATATAGAGAATATTCCTGGTCCCGTTCAGTAGGAAACAGATTATATAGAGAATATTCCTGGTCCCGTTCAGTAGGAAACAGATTATATAGAGAATATTCCTGGTCCCGTTCAGTAGGAAACAGATTATATAGAGAATATTCCTGGTCCGTTCAGTAGAAACAGATTATATAGAGAATATTCTGGTCCGTTCAGTAGGAAACAGATTATATAGAAGAATATTTCTGGTCCGTTCAGATGAAAGACAGAGTGCTGTTGAGTTCATGTTATAGCTGCTGTCCACATTGAGGCATACATTCACATCCGCTCTGGACCAGAGCTAGATCCATATGCTCCTAGTAACACCCTGGACCAGAGCTACATAGATATGCTCCTAGTAACACCCTGGACCAGAGCTACATAGATGGGGGAGCCTAGTAACACCCTGGACCAGAGCTACATAGATATGCTCCTAGTAACACCCTGGACCAGAGCTACATAGATGTGAGCTAGTAACACCCTGGACCAGAGCTACATAGATGTGAGCCTAGTAACACCCTGGACCAGAGCTACATAGATATGCTCCTAGTAACACCCTGGACCAGAGCTACATAGATGTGAGCCTAGTAACACCCTGGACCAGAGCTACATAGATATGCTCCTAGTAACACCTGGACCAGAGCTACATAGATGTGAGCCTAGTAACACCCTGGACCAGAGCTACATATATGCTCCTAGTAACACCTAGACCAGAGCTACATCCACATGCTCCTATTAACACCCTGGACCAGAGCTACATAGATATGCTCCTAGTAACACCCTGGACCAGAGCTACATAGATATGAGCCTAGTAACACCTGGACCAGAGCTACATATGCTCCTAGTAACACCCTGGAACAGAGCTAGATCCATATGCTCCTGACAAGATGACCAAATAGGGAAAGACATCCCACTGAGCCGTGGGATGCTGCCGAAGACAGACATCCCACTCCGCCGTGGGAGTGGTGCCCTGAAAGGATCGTGAAGGTTTTCTACGACCACAGAGTCCGTTAAAGGAGGAAGTTAAAAAACCTAGTAGATGTTTTAATAAGACGAGAGCCTGTCTGTCTCAAGGAAACTAAACTCTCCAAATCATGAAGAAACAGAACGTACGTACCTCGTTCTCATCATGAGCATCTTTACCTACCTGCTGAGTGGGGCAGCAGTCTTCGACACTCTGGAGTCGAAACAAGAGAGAAGCAAAGAGAAAGCTGGACGAGAGGAAGTGGGAGTTAATACGAAAATACAACTTGACCAAAGTGAACTTTGACGAGCTCGAAGTCGTGATGCTGCAACTGAAACCGCACAAAGCCGGGGTGCAGTGGAAGTTCGCCGGGTCTTTCTACTTCGCTATCCACTGTAATGCTTGCAATAGGTAAGCTACGCTAACGTCTCCTCAGGGTTCCTATCACTGTGATAACTACAATAGGTAGCTACGCGTCTCGGGAGTTCCTATCACTGTGATAACTACAATGGTAAGCTACGCTAACGTCTCCTCAGGGGTTCTATCACTGTGATAACTACAATAGGTAAGCTACGCTAACGTCTCCTCAGGGGTTTCTGTCACTGTAATGCTTCCACAATAGGTAAGCTACGCTAACGTCTCCTCGGGGTTCCTATCACTGTGATAACTACAATAGGTAAGCTACGCTAACGTCTCCTCAGGGGTTCCTATCACTGTGATAACTACAATAGGTAAGCTACGCTAACGTCTCCTCAGGTGGTCTATCACTGTGATAACTACAATAGGTAAGCTACGCTAACGTCTCCTCGGGGTTTCTATCACTGTGATAACTACAATAGGTAAGCTACGCTAACGTCTCCTCGGGGTTCCTATCACTGTGATAACTACAATAGGTAAGCTACGCTAACGTCTCCTCGGGGGTTCCTATCACTGTGATAACTACAATAGGTAAGCTACGCTAACGTCTCCTCAGGGGTTCCTATCACTGTGATAACTACAATAGGTAAGCTACGCTAACGTCTCCTCAGGGGTTCCTATCACTGTGATAACTACAATAGGTAAGCTACGCTAACGTCTCCTCAGGTGGTCTATCACTGTGATAACTACAATAGGTAAGCTACGCTAACGTCTCCTCAGGGGTTTCTATCACTGTGATAACTACAATAGGTAAGCTACGCTAACGTCTCCTCGGGGTTTCTATCACTGTGATAACTACAATAGGTAAGCTACGCTAACGTCTCCTCAGGGGTTCCTATCACTGTGATAACTACAATAGGTAAGCTACGCTAACGTCTCCTCAGGTGGTCTATCACTGTGATAACTACAATAGGTAAGCTACGCTAACGTCTCCTCGGGGGATTCCTATCACTGTGATAACTACAATAGGTAAGCTACGCTAACGTCTCCTCAGGGGTTTCTATCACTGTGATAACTACAATAGGTAAGCTACGCTAACGTCTCCTCGGGGGTTTCTATCACTGTGATAACTACAATAGGTAAGCTACGCTAACGTCTCCTCAGGGGTTTCTATCACTGTGATAACTACAATAGGTAAGCTACGCTAACGTCTCCTCAGGGGTTTCTATCACTGTGATAACTACAATAGGTAAGCTACGCTAACGTCTCCTCGGGGGTTCCTATCACTGTGATAACTACAATAGGTAAGCTACGCTAACGTCTCCTCGGGGGTTTCTATCACTGTGATAACTACAATAGGTAAGCTACGCTAACGTCTCCTCGGGGGTTCCTATCACTGTGATAACTACAATAGGTAAGCTACGCTAACATCTCCTCAGGGGTTTCTATCACTGTGATAACTACAATAGGTAAGCTACGCTAACGTCTCCTCAGGGGTTCCTATCACTGTGATAACTACAATAGGTAAGCTACGCTAACGTCTCCTCGGGGGTTTCTATCACTGTGATAACTACAATAGGTAAGCTACGCTAACGTCTCCTCGGGGGTTCCTATCACTGTGATAACTACAATAGGTAAGCTACGCTAACGTCTCCTCTGGTGGTCTATCACTGTGATAACTACAATAGGTAAGCTACGCTAACGTCTCCTCAGGGGTTCCTATCACTGTGATAACTACAATAGGT
Source organism: Oncorhynchus gorbuscha (assembly GCF_021184085.1). Lineage (NCBI taxonomy): Eukaryota > Metazoa > Chordata > Actinopteri > Salmoniformes > Salmonidae > Oncorhynchus > Oncorhynchus gorbuscha. Next base: position 25,804 of record NW_025749180.1, read on the forward strand.
AAGCTACGCTAACGTCTCCTCGGGGGTTCCTATCACTGTGATAACTACAATAGGTAAGCTACGCTAACGTCTCCTCAGGGGTTCCTATCACTGTGATAACTACAATAGGTAAGCTACGCTAACGTCTCCTCAGGGGTTCCTATCACTGTGATAACTACAATAGGTAAGCTACGCTAACGTCTCCTCAGGGGTTCCTATCACTGTGATAACTACAATAGGTAAGCTACGCTAACGTCTCCTCGGGGGTTCCTATCACTGTGATAACTACAATAGGTAAGCTACGCTAACATCTCCTCAGGGGTTCCTATCACTGTGATAACTACAATAGGTAAGCTACGCTAACGTCTCCTCAGGGGTTTCTATCACTGTGATAACTACAATAGGTAAGCTACGCTAACGTCTCCTCAGGGGTTCCTATCACTGTGATAACTACAATAGGTAAGCTACGCTAACGTCTCCTCAGGGGTTCCTATCACTGTGATAACTACAATAGGTAAGCTACGCTAACGTCTCCTCGGGGGTTTCTATCACTGTGATAACTACAATAGGTAAGCTACGCTAACGTCTCCTCGGGGGTTTCTATCACTGTGATAACTACAATAGGTAAGCTACGCTAACGTCTCCTCGGGGGTTTCTATCACTGTGATAACTACAATAGGTAAGCTACGCTAACGTCTCCTCAGGGGTTCCTATCACTGTGATAACTACAATAGGTAAGCTACGCTAACGTCTCCTCAGGGGTTTCTATCACTGTGATAACTACAATAGGTAAGCTACGCTAACGTCTCATCAGGGGTTTCTATCACTGTGATAACTACAATAGGTAAGCTACGCTAACGTCTCCTCAGGGGTTTCTATCACTGTGATAACTACAATAGGTAAGCTACGCTAACGTCTCCTCAGGGGCTCTATCTAGCAGCGTTATAAATGGCACCCTATTCCCAATATAGTACACTACTACCAGAGCCGGGTCAACAGTAGTGCACTATATAGGGAATAGGGCCCTGGTCAACAGTAGTGTTCTATATAGGGCCCTG
>NW_025749181.1:0-26807 GCF_021184085.1 Oncorhynchus gorbuscha
ATGTAATGGTAACGATAATATAATGGTAATGGTAAATGTAATGTAATTACAGGTAATTACAGGTAATGTAATTGTACATGTGATGTAAGAGTAATTGTAATGTAAGAGTAATTGTAATGTAAGGGTAATTGTAATGTAATATAATGTAATTGTACATGTGATGTAAGAGTAATTGTAATGTAATATAATGTAATTGTAATGTAATATAATGTAATTGTAATGTAATATAATGTAATTGTAACGTAAGGGTAATTGTAATGTAATATAATGTAATTGTAATGTAATATAATGTAATTGTACATGTGATGTAATGGCACGTGTAAGGTAATGTCAATAATAATAATATAATAATAATATATGCCATTTAGCAGACGCTTTTATCCAAAGCGACTTACAGTCATGTGTGCATACATTCTACGTATGGGTGGTCCCGGGGATCGAACCCACTACCCTGGCGTTACAAGCGCCATGCTCTACCAACTGAGCTACAGAAGGACCACTCAATGCAGCATGGATTGGATTGAGGAATGAAAACATTTTCATAACTGCAGTGTTACGGGTCTGTCAGGCAGATCACTGGGACAAGAGGAACTGACACGTCTATTCCGTTATACTGCATGTCACACCTGTCCTCTTCATATCACAACACAACATTAGTCCATAGCATATCATATTAACGCTATGTCTCCTCAGAACACTGCTGTCGCTCTGTGTTCCATAACGTGTCATGACATCACACTGCTGTCTGACTAGGGTTAGACCACTCTGTACTACAACAGGGACTAGGGTTAGACCACTCTGTACTAATAATAATAATAATAATAATAATATATGCCATTTAGCAGACGCTTTTATCCAAAGCGACTTACAGTCATGTGTGCATACATTCTACGTATGGGTGGTCCCGGGAATCGAACCCAGGGTTAGACCACTCTGTACTACAACAGGTTCTAGGGTTAGACCACTCTGTACTACAACAGGTTCTAGGGTTAGACCACTCTGTACTACAACAGGTTATAGGGTTAGACCACTCTGTACTACAACAGGTTCTAGGGTTAGACCACTCCGTACTACAACAGGTTCTAGGGTTAGACCACTCTGTACTATAACAGGTTCTAGGGTTAGACCACTCTGTACTACAACAGGTTCTAGGGTTAGACCACTCTGTACTACAACAGGGTCTAGGGTTAGACCACTCCACACTACAACAGGACTAGGGTTAGACTACTCCACAGGACTAGGTTAGACCACTATAACAGGGACTAGGGTTAGACCACTCCACAGGTACTAGGGTTAGACCACTCCGTACTACAACAGGGACTAGGGTTAGACCACTCCACAGGGACTAGGGTTAGACCACTCCGTACTACAACAGGGACTAGGGTTAGACCACCCACAGGGACTAGGTTAGACCACTATAACAGGGACTAGGGTTAGACCACTCCACAGGGACTAGGTTAGACCACTCCATACTACAACAGGGACTAGGTTAGACCACTCCACAGGACTAGGGTTAAACCACCCCCGTACTACAACAGGGACTAGGGTTAGACCACTCCACAGGGACTAGGGTTAGACCACTCCACAGGGACTAGGGTTAGACCACTCCACAGGGACTAGGGTTAGACCACTCCACAGGACTAGGTTAGACCACTCCACAGGGACTAGGGTTAGACCACTCCACAGGACTAGGTTAGACCACTCCACAGGGACTAGGGTTAGACCACTCCACAAATGACTAGGGTTAGACCACTATAAAGGGACTAGGGTTAGACCACTCTGTACTACAACAGGGACTAGGGTTAGACCACTCCACAGGGACTAGGGTTAGACCACTCCATACTACAACAGGGACTAGGTTAGACCACTTTGTACTACAACAGGACTAGGGTTAGACCACTCTGTACTACAACAGGGACTAGGTTAGACCACTCTGTACTACAACAGGGACTAGGGTTAGACCACTCTGTACTACAACAGGGACTAGGGTTAGACCACTCTGTACTACAACAGGGACTAGGGTTAGACCACTATAACAGGGACCAGGGTTTGACCACTCCACAGGGACTAGGGTTAGACCACTCCATACTACAACAGGGACTAGGGTTAGACCACTCCATACTACAACAGGGACTAGGGTTAGACCACTCCATACTACAACAGGGACTAGGGTTAGACCACCCACAGGGACTAGGGTTAGACCACTATAACAGGGACTAGGGTTAGACCACTCTGTACTACAACAGGGACTAGGTTAGACCACTCCACAGGGACTAGGTTTGACCACTATAACAGGGACTAGGGTTAGACCACTCTGTACTACAACAGGGACTAGGGTTAGACCACCCTGTACTACAACAGGACTAGGATTAGACCACTCTGTACTACAACAGGAATAGGGTTTGACCACTCCACAGGGACTAGGGTTAGACCACTCCATACTACAACAGGGACTAGGGTTAGACCACTCCGTACTACAACAGGGACTAGGTTAGACCACTCCGTACTTCACAACAGGGACTAGGCTAGACCACCCGTACTACAACAGGGACTAGGTTAGACCACTCCATACTACAACAGGACTAGGGTTAGACCACACCGCAATACAACAGGGACTAGGGTTAGACCACTCCACAGGGACTAGGGTTAGACCACTATAACAGGGACTAGGGTTAGACCACTCCACAGGGACTAGGGTTAGACCACAGGGACTAGGGTTAGACCACTCCGTACTACAACAGGGAGTAGGGTTAGACCACTATAACAGGGACTAGGTTAGACCACTATAACAGGACTAGGGTTAGACCACTCCGTACTACAACAGGGACTAGGGTTAGACCACTATAACAGGGACTAGGGTTAGACCACTATAACAGGGACTAGGGGTTAGACTGCTGTATCTCTACTCCATAACATTTCATGGGTGTGTGTGAGTGTCTGTGTGTGCCAGAGAGTTGATGCTTCTCTCTCTCTGCAATATGAGGGTTATGTGATGAGAAAAAGATCTGTGGTCGTAGATGACGAGTACTACTGGGCTTTACATTCTAAACCGTCTCAATCCTATTACGCAACACACACACCTCTTGACACTGTGACCAGGAATCTGGTGCTTGCTGCCTAAACAACTGACCTAGCTCCAGTTCTGATGACTAAGCCTCCGCCTGCCTGTCTATCAGCCATGAGCTCTACTTCCCTCATAAAGACCCTGTCTATCTATCAGCCATGAGCTCTACTGCTCTCATAAAGACCCTGCCTGTCTATCAGCCATGAGCTCTACTTCTCTCATAAAGACCCTGCCTGTCTATCAGCCATGAGCTCTACTGCTCTCATAAAGACCCTGCCTTTCTATCAGCCATGAGCTCTACTGCTCTCATAAAGACCCTGTCTATCTATCAGCCATGAGCTCTACTGCTCTCATAAAGACCCTGTCTATCTATCAGCCATGAGCTCTACTGCTCTCATAAAGACCCTGAGCTTTATAAATACAATGTATAACAATGTCTAACACATAATCACCAAGGATTTATAGGACTACCAGCCTTATAGGTCTACCAGGCTTATAGGACTACCAGCCTTATAGGACTACCAGCCTTATAGGTCTACCAGCCTTATAGGTCTACCAGCCTTATAGGTCTACCAGCCTTATAGGTCTACCAGCCTTATAGGTCTACCAGCCTTATAGGTCTACCAGCCTATAGGTCTACCAGCTTTATAGGTCTACCAGCCTTATAAGTCTACCAGCCTTATAAGTCTACCAGCCTTATAGGTCTACCAGCCTATAGGTCTACCAGCCTTATAGGACTACCAGGCTTATAGGACTACCAGCCTTATAGGTCTACCAGCCTTATAGGTCTACCAGCCTTATAGGTCTACCAGCCTTATAGGTCTACCAGCCTTATAGGTCTACCAACCTATAGGACTACCAGCCTATAGGTCTACCAGCCTTATAGGTCTACCAGCCTTATAGGTCTACCAGCCTATAGGACTACCAGCCTATAGGACTACCAGCCTATAGGACTACCAGCCTTATAGGACTACCAGCCTTACAGGACTACCAGCCTTACAGGACTACCAGCCTTACAGGACTACCAGCCTTATAGGACTACCAGCCTTATAGGACTACCAGCCTATAGGTCTACCAGCCTATAGGTCTACCAGCCTTATAGGTCTACCAGCCTTATAGGTCTACCAGCCTATAGGACTACCAGCCTATAGGACTACCAGCCTTATAGGACTACCAGCCTTATAGGACTACCAGCCTTATAGGACTACCAGCCTTATAGGACTACCAGCCTTATAGGACTACCAGCCTTATAGGACTACCAGCCTTATAGGTCTACCAGCCTTACAGGACTACCAGCCTTACAGGACTACCAGCCTTATAGGACTACCAGCCTTATAGGACTACCAGCCTTATAGGACTACCAGCCTATACCATTACAAAATATTATGTATTTCCCAATGTGTTTCATTGCTGTACCAGTTCTTCAAAGAGTCAGATGCAGTGAGTGGTTAGTTGGGCTTACAAGCCAGGTTAATAAAGTGCTTCAGTAGCAGCAATAGACTACAGTAGACCACGACAACAACAGCTGACTCAACAACAACCCATTACAGAGGTAATCTGATGCCTTACACACTGAGGTTCTATAGGGTTCACCTCTGGGACATACCCCCCTATAGGGTTCACCTCTGGGACATACCCCCCTATAGGGTTCACCTCTGGGACATACCCCATTTACATTACATTTTTACATTTAAGTCATTTAGCAGACGCTCTTATCCAGAGCGACTTACAAATTGGTGCATTCATCTTATGACATCCAGTGGAACAACCACTTTACAATAGTGCATCTAAATATTTTAAGGGGGGTGAGAAGGATTACTTTATCCTATCCTAGGTATTCCTTAAAGAGGTGGGGTTTCAGGTGTCTCCGGAAGGTGGTGATTGACTCCGCTGTCCTGGCGTCGTGAGGGAGTTTGTTCCACCATTGGGGAGCCAGAGCAGCGAACAGTTTTGACTGAGCTGAGCGGAACTGTACTCTCAGTGGTAGGGAGGCGAGCAGGCCAGAGGTGGATGAACGCAGTGCCCTTATTTGGGTGTAGGGCCTGATCAGAGCCTGGAGGTACTGAGGTGCCGTTCCCTCACAGCTCCGTAGGCAAGCACCATGGTCTTGTAGAAGGATGCGAGCTTCAACTGGAAGCCAGTGGAGAGAGCGGAGGAGCGGGGTGACGGAGAGAACTTGGGAAGGTTGAACACTAGACGGGCTGCGCGTTCTGGATGAGTTGTAGGGGTTAATGGCACAGGCAGGGAGCCCAGCCAACAGCGAGTTGCAGTAATCCAGACGGGAGATGACAAGTGCCTGGATTAGGACCTGCGCCGCTTCCTGTGTGAGGCAGGGTCGCCCTCTGGGACATACCCCCCCATAGGGTTCACCTCTGGACATACCCCTGGGACATATAGGGTTCACCTCTGGGACATACCCCCCTATAGGGTTCACCTCTGGGACATACCCCCCTATAGGGTTCACCTCTGGGACATACCCCCCTATAGGGTTCACCTCTGGGACATACCCCCCTATAGGGTTCACCTCTGGGACATACCCCCCTATAGGGTTCACCTCTGGGCCCAGGCAAACAAAATGGCCAAGGTCTACTACATGCTAGCACCGACTCCTTATTGGTGCTGTAAAAAGGGGTCCAAAATGGCCGCCCTGTCGTCATTACCACTGCCCTTAATTCATATCAACCCAAAGGAAACCACTACCCCAAAATGGCCGCCCTGTCTTCATCACCGCTGCCCTTACTTCATATCAAACCCAAGGAAAGCGATTACCTGGTGATGATTAGTGAGCATTATGAGTCAGCTCCATTAACCTTTGAGAAATGGAGTGTGGGCTCTGTGCTTAGCCAAGCATAGCCTGTCACTTCCTCCACAGGAAACAGAAGGGAGGAGTAGAGGAGAGAGATAAAACAGGGGGAGAAAGAGAGAGATAAAACAGGGGGAGAGAAAGAGAGAGATAAAACAGGGGGAGAGAAAGAGAGAGATAAAACAGGGGGAGAGAAAGAGAGAGATAAAACAGGGGGAGAGAAAGAGAGAGATAAAACAGGGGGAGAGAAAGAGAGAGATAAAACAGGGGGAGAGAAAGAGAGAGATAAAACAGGGGAGAGAAAGAGAGAGATAAAACAGGGGGAGAGAAAGAGAGAGATAAAACAGGGGGAGAGAAAGAGAGAGATAAAACAGGGGGAGAGAAAGAGAGAGATAAAACAGGGGGAGAGAAAGAGAGAGATAAAACAGGGGGAGAGAAAGAGAGAGATAAAACAGGGGAGAGAAAGAGAGAGATAAAACAGGGGGAGAGAAAGAGAGAGATAAAACAGGGGGAGAGAAAGAGAGAGATAAAACAGGGGAGAGAAAGAGAGAGATAAAACAGGGGGAGAGAAAGAGAGAGATAAAACAGGGGGAGAGAAAGAGAGAGATAAAACAGGGGGAGAGAAAGAGAGATAAAACAGGGGGAGAGAAAGAGAGAGATAAAACAGGGGGAGAGAGAGAGATAAAACAGGGGGAGAGAGAGAGATAAAACAGGGGGAGAGAGAGAGATAAAACAGGGGAGAGAGAGAGATAAAACAGGGGGAGAGAGAGAGATAAAACAGGGGGAGAGAGAGAGATAAAACAGGGGGAGAGAAAGAGAGAGAGATAAAACAGGGGGAGAGAAAGAGAGAGATAAAACAGGGGGAGAGAAAGAGAGAGATAAAACAGGGGAGAGAAAGAGAGATAAAACAGGGGGAGAGAAAGAGAGATAAAACAGGGGGAGAGAAAGAGAGAGAGAGATAAAACAGGGGGAGAGAAAGAGAGATAAAACAGGGGGAGAGAAAGAGAGAGAGATAAAACAGGGGGAGAGAAAGAGAGAGATAAAACAGGGGAGAGAAAGAGAGAGATAAAACAGGGGAGAGAAAGAGAGAGATAAAACAGGGGGAGAGAAAGAGAGAGAGAAAACAGGGGGAGAGAAAGAGATAAAACAGGGGGAGAGAAAGAGAGAGAGAAAACAGGGGGAGAGAAAGAGATAAAACAGGGGGAGAGAGAGAGATAAAACAGGGGGAGAGAAAGAGAGAGATAAAACAGGGGGAGAGAGAGAGATAAAACAGGGGAGAGAAAGAGAGAGATAAAACAGGGGAGAGAAAGAGAGAGATAAAACAGGGGGAGAGAAAGAGAGAGAGAAAACAGGGGAGAGAAAGAGATAAAACAGGGGGAGAAAAGAGAGAGAAAACAGGGGGAGAGAAAGAGAGATAAAACAGGGGGAGAGAAAGAGAGATAAAACAGGGGGAGAGAAAGAGATAAAACAGGGGGAGAGAGAGAGAGAGATAAAACAGGGGAGAGAAAGAGAGAGATAAAACAGGGGGAGAGAAAGAGATAAAACAGGGGGAGAGAAAGAGAGAGATAAAACAGGGGGAGAGAAAGAGAGAGATAAAACAGGGGGAGAGAAAGAGAGAGAGAAAACAGGGGAGAGAAAGAGAGAGAGAAAACAGGGGGAGAGAAAGAGAGAGAGAAAACAGGGGGAGAGAAAGAGATAAAACAGGGGGAGAGAGAGAGAGAGAAAACAGGGGGAGAGAAAGAGAGAGAGAAAACAGGGGGAGAGAAAGAGAGAGAGAGAGCGCGTGAGACCTGGCGGAGGAGATACCAAGGCAGGGAGGGAAAACTGCAGTGTGAGAAAGGAAGAAGAGGCTAATTACTAGGCAGATTTGGACACATGTCTCTGACTCTCTGATGTTTAACAGTTCAAATGGTTTTAAGCCCGTCTCTGGGTTGGGCTGGGTCAGACAGATATATATTGGCCTCTTCAGGTTGTCTTGAGAGCTGTCTGCCAGTGTCATTATCACTTTAGTTTCTACGCGGTGGTGGACTGTAATTGACTTGGCAAAGGTCTATAAGGCTCTTTGGCAAAGATCAACTGATGAGATCCATTATAATATACTGTGTAAGGAAATGTTTATTTATTTATGTAAAAAAAAAGCTATTTACATGGTCCTGTTGCACCATTTCTTGCTGTGATAGGAGTGGACATATTTAGAAGCAGAGGTCCAGTCAGCCAATCCTCAACCACTATACTACACCTACTAACCAATCACTGGCTCCTCTTATAGCAAGGTAACAGATGTCCCTCCTGGGATGTTATGATTTGATTTCAATCACTTGATTTTTCCATTTGAAGGTAACTTGTGTTTGCCCATGGAAAGGACAGTCACTAAGAACTGAATGCCAAAACATTCAGGAGATTCAGTACCAGTCAAACGTTTGGACAACACCTACTCATTCCAGGGGTTTTTCTTTATTTAAAAAATGGAATCATGTAGTAACCAACAAAACAAAAAAAAGAAGAGTAAACAAATCCAAATATATTTTATATTTGAGATTCTTACAAGTAGCCTCCCTTTGCCCTCCTCCCCCAACCCGCTGTCTTTCTCTCTCTCTCCCCTATATATGTTTTACAATTTGGAAACTCAGGCCGGGTCTCAGCTTATTGCGGAAAGTTACCACAATTGAATACACAAAGTGTATTGTGCATCAGCAGTCACTCATTAGCCCAAGTCAGCTGTTTGATTTTAGAGGGTTAAATTAGTCTTGCAGTCAGCTTTCTAAACTTGAACAATTAAAAAACCTATGACAAACCTATGTCTCACCCTATGACGAAATGTGTATTTAATTAAAAACTTAAAATGTGCCCCTCCACTGATGTTATTGATGTGGTAACGCATACCCACAAGCCACTGCAACCCCTCATGATGAGTTCCATTCATTTGTGGCCCCCACCCCCCATCAAAGAGGCCTACCCAGTCCAACACATTGAGGTCTACCTAGTCCATCACATTGAGGCCTACCTAGTCCATCACATTGAGGCCTACCTAGTCCATCACATTGAGGTCTACCTATTCCATCACATTGAGGTCTACCCAGTCCATCACATTGAGGACTACCTAGTCCATCACATTGAGGTCTACCTAGTCCCTCACATTGAGGGCTACCCAGTCCATCACATTGAGGTCTACCCAGTCCATCACATTGAGGCCTACCCAGTCCATCACATTGAGGTCTACCTAGTCCATCACATTGAGGCCTACCTAGTCCATCACATTGAGGCCTACCCAGTCCATCACATTGAGGTCTACCCAGTCCATCACATTGAGGCCTACCCAGTCCATCACATTGAGGCCTACCCAGTCCATCGCATTGAGGCCTACCCAGTCCATCGCATTGAGGTCTACCCAGTCCATCACATTGAGGTCTACCCAGTCCATCACATTGAGGCCTACCCAGTCCATCACATTGAGGCCTACCCAGTCCATCACATTGAGGCCTACCCAGTCCATCACATTGAGACCTACCCAGTCCATCACATTGAGGCCTACCCAGTCCATCACATTGAGACCTACCCAGTCCATCACATTGAGGTCTACCTAGTCCATCACATTGAGGCCTACCTAGTCCATCACATTGAGGTCTACCTAGTCCATCACATTGAGGTCTACCTAGTCCATCACATTGAGGTCTACCTAGTCCATCACATTGAGGTCTACCTAGTCCATCACATTGAGGTCTACCTAGTCCATCACATTGAGGTCTACCTAGTCCATCACATTGAGGTCTACCTAGTCCATCACATTGAGGTCTACCTAGTCCATCACATTGAGGTCTACCTAGTCCATCACATTGAGGCCTACCTAGTCCATCACATTGAGGTCTACCTAGTCCATCACATTGAGGTCTACCTAGTCCATCACATTGAGGTCTACCTAGTCCATCACATTGAGGTCTACCTAGTCCATCACATTGAGGTCTACCTAGTCCATCACATTGAGGTCTACCTAGTCCATCACATTGAGGTCTACCTAGTCCATCACATTGAGGTCTACCTAGTCCATCACATTGAGGTCTACCTAGTCCATCACATTGAGGTCTACCTAGTCCATCACATTGAGGTCTACCTAGTCCATCACATTGAGGTCTACCTAGTCCATCACATTGAGGACTACCTAGTCCATCACATTGAGGCCTACCTAGTCCATCACATTGAGGTCTACCTAGTCCATCACATTGAGGCCTACCTAGTCCATCACATTGAGGTCTACCTAGTCCATCACATTGAGGTCTACCTAGTCCATCACATTGAGGTCTACCTAGTCCATCACATTGAGGTCTACCTAGTCCATCACATTGAGGTCTACCTAGTCCATCACATTGAGGACTACCTAGTCCATCACATTGAGGCCTACCTAGTCCATCACATTGAGGCCTACCTAGTCCATCACATTGAGGTCTACCTAGTCCATCACATTGAGGTCTACCTAGTCCATCACATTGAGGACTACCTAGTCCATCACATTGAGGCCTACCTAGTCCATCACATTGAGGACTACCTAGTCCATCACATTGAGGCCTACCTAGTCCATCACATTGAGGCCTACCTAGTCCATCACATTGAGGTCTACCTAGTTCATCACATTGAGGCCTACCCAGTCCATCACATTGAGGACTACCTAGTCCATCACATTGAGGCCTACCTAGTCCATCACATTGAGGCCTACCTAGTCCATCACATTGAGGCCTACCTAGTCCATCACATTGAGGTCTACCTAGTTCATCACATTGAGGCCTACCTAGTCCATCACATTGAGGTCTACCTAGTTCATCACATTGAGGCCTACCTAGTCCATCACATTGAGGTCTACCTAGTTCATCACATTGAGGCCTACCCAGTCCATCACATTGAGGTCTACCTAGTTCATCACATTGAGGCCTACCTAGTCCATCACATTGAGGTCTACCTAGTTCATCACATTGAGGCCTACCTAGTTCATCACATTGAGGTCTACCTAGTTCATCACATTGAGGCCTACCCAGTCCATCACATTGAGGTCTACCTAGTTCATCACATTGAGGCCTACCTACTCCATCACATTGAGGTCTACCTAGTTCATCACATTGAGGCCTACCTAGTCCATCACATTGAGGTCTACCTAGTTCATCACATTGAGGCCTACCTAGTTCATCACATTGAGGTCTACCCAGTTCATCACATTGAGGCCTACCCAGTCCATCACATTGAGGTCTACCTAGTTCATCACATTGAGGCCTACCTAGTCCATCACATTGAGGTCTACCTAGTTCATCACATTGAGGCCTACCTAGTCCATCACATTGAGGTCTACCTAGTCCATCACATTGAGGTCTACCCAGTCCATCACATTGAGGCCTACCTAGTTCATCACATTGAGGCCTACCTAGTCCATCACATTGAGGGCTACCTAGTTCATCACATTGAGGCCTACCTAGTCCATCACATTGAGGCCTACCTAGTTCATCACATTGCGGCCTACCTAGTCCATCACATTGAGGCCTACCTAGTTCATCCCATTGAGGGCTACCCAGTCCATCACATTGAGGTCTACCCAGTCCATCACATTGAGGCCTACCTAGTCCATCACATTGAGGCCTACCTAGTTCATCACATTGAGGCCTACCTAGTTCATCACATTGAGGCCTACCTAGTTCATCACATTGAGGCCTACCTAGTTCATCACATTGAGGCCTACCTAGTTCATCACATTGAGGCCTACCTAGTTCATCACATTGAGGCCTACCTAGTTCATCACATTGAGGCCTACCTAGTTCATCACATTGAGGGCTACCTAGTTCATCACATTGAGGGCTACCTAGTTCATCACATTGAGGGCTACCTAGTTCATCACATTGAGGCCTACCTAGTTCATCACATTGAGGCCTACCTAGTTCATCATATTGAGGCCTACCTAGTCCATCACATTGAGGTCTACCTAGTTCATCACATTGAGGCCTACCCAGTCCATCACATTGAGGCCTACCTAGTTCATCACATTGAGGCCTACCTAGTTCATCACATTGAGGCCTACCTAGTTCATCACATTGAGGCCTACCTAGTTCATCACATTGAGGGCTACCTAGTTCATCACATTGAGGGCTACCTAGTTCATCACATTGAGGCCTACCTAGTTCATCACATTGAGGCCTACCTAGTCCATCACATTGAGGACTACCTAGTCCATCACATTGAGGCCTACCTAGTCCATCACATTGAGGCCTACCTAGTCCATCACATTGAGGTCTACCTAGTTCATCACATTGAGGCCTACCCAGTCCATCACATTGAGGACTACCTAGTCCATCACATTGAGGCCTACCTAGTCCATCACATTGAGGCCTACCTAGTCCATCACATTGAGGCCTACCTAGTCCATCACATTGAGGTCTACCTAGTTCATCACATTGAGGCCTACCTAGTCCATCACATTGAGGTCTACCTAGTTCATCACATTGAGGCCTACCTAGTCCATCACATTGAGGTCTACCTAGTTCATCACATTGAGGCCTACCCAGTCCATCACATTGAGGTCTACCTAGTTCATCACATTGAGGCCTACCTAGTCCATCACATTGAGGTCTACCTAGTTCATCACATTGAGGCCTACCTAGTTCATCACATTGAGGTCTACCTAGTTCATCACATTGAGGCCTACCCAGTCCATCACATTGAGGTCTACCTAGTTCATCACATTGAGGCCTACCTACTCCATCACATTGAGGTCTACCTAGTTCATCACATTGAGGCCTACCTAGTCCATCACATTGAGGTCTACCTAGTTCATCACATTGAGGCCTACCTAGTTCATCACATTGAGGTCTACCTAGTTCATCACATTGAGGCCTACCCAGTCCATCACATTGAGGTCTACCTAGTTCATCACATTGAGGCCTACCTAGTCCATCACATTGAGGTCTACCTAGTTCATCACATTGAGGCCTACCTAGTCCATCACATTGAGGTCTACCTAGTCCATCACATTGAGGTCTACCCAGTCCATCACATTGAGGCCTACCTAGTTCATCACATTGAGGCCTACCTAGTCCATCACATTGAGGGCTACCTAGTTCATCACATTGAGGCCTACCTAGTCCATCACATTGAGGCCTACCTAGTTCATCACATTGCGGCCTACCTAGTCCATCACATTGAGGCCTACCTAGTTCATCCCATTGAGGGCTACCCAGTCCATCACATTGAGGTCTACCCAGTCCATCACATTGAGGCCTACCTAGTCCATCACATTGAGGCCTACCTAGTTCATCACATTGAGGCCTACCTAGTTCATCACATTGAGGCCTACCTAGTTCATCACATTGAGGCCTACCTAGTTCATCACATTGAGGCCTACCTAGTTCATCACATTGAGGCCTACCTAGTTCATCACATTGAGGCCTACCTAGTTCATCACATTGAGGCCTACCTAGTTCATCACATTGAGGGCTACCTAGTTCATCACATTGAGGGCTACCTAGTTCATCACATTGAGGGCTACCTAGTTCATCACATTGAGGCCTACCTAGTTCATCACATTGAGGCCTACCTAGTTCATCACATTGAGGCCTACCTAGTCCATCACATTGAGGTCTACCTAGTTCATCACATTGAGGCCTACCTAGTTCATCACATTGAGGTCTACCTAGTTCATCACATTGAGGCCTACCCAGTCCATCACATTGAGGTCTACCTAGTTCATCACATTGAGGCCTACCTAGTCCATCACATTGAGGTCTACCTAGTTCATCACATTGAGGCCTACCTAGTCCATCACATTGAGGTCTACCTAGTCCATCACATTGAGGTCTACCCAGTCCATCACATTGAGGCCTACCTAGTTCATCACATTGAGGCCTACCTAGTCCATCACATTGAGGGCTACCTAGTTCATCACATTGAGGCCTACCTAGTCCATCACATTGAGGCCTACCTAGTTCATCACATTGCGGCCTACCTAGTCCATCACATTGAGGCCTACCTAGTTCATCCCATTGAGGGCTACCCAGTCCATCACATTGAGGTCTACCCAGTCCATCACATTGAGGCCTACCTAGTCCATCACATTGAGGCCTACCTAGTTCATCACATTGAGGCCTACCTAGTTCATCACATTGAGGCCTACCTAGTTCATCACATTGAGGCCTACCTAGTTCATCACATTGAGGCCTACCTAGTTCATCACATTGAGGCCTACCTAGTTCATCACATTGAGGCCTACCTAGTTCATCACATTGAGGCCTACCTAGTTCATCACATTGAGGGCTACCTAGTTCATCACATTGAGGGCTACCTAGTTCATCACATTGAGGGCTACCTAGTTCATCACATTGAGGCCTACCTAGTTCATCACATTGAGGCCTACCTAGTTCATCACATTGAGGCCTACCTAGTCCATCACATTGAGGTCTACCTAGTTCATCACATTGAGGCCTACCCAGTCCATCACATTGAGGCCTACCTAGTTCATCACATTGAGGCCTACCTAGTTCATCACATTGAGGCCTACCTAGTTCATCACATTGAGGCCTACCTAGTTCATCACATTGAGGGCTACCTAGTTCATCACATTGAGGGCTACCTAGTTCATCACATTGAGGCCTACCTAGTTCATCACATTGAGGCCTACCTAGTCCATCACATTGAGGCCTACCTAGTTCATCACATTGAGGCCTACCTAGTTCATCACATTGAGGGCTACCTAGTTCATCACATTGAGGGCTACCTAGTTCATCACATTGAGGCCTACCTAGTTCATCACATTGAGGCCTACCTAGTCCATCACATTGAGGCCTACCTAGTCCATCACATTGAGGCCTACCTAGTTCATCACATTGAGGCCTACCTAGTCCATCACATTGAGGCCTACCTAGAGGGGAGAACGTTTTTTTTTTTAAGTATTTTTTATTTCACCTTTATTTAACCAGGTAGGCTAGTTGAGAACAGGTTCTCATTTGCAACTGCGACCTGGCCAAGATAAAGCATAGCAGTGTGAACAGACAACACAGAGTTACACATGGAGTAAACAATTAACAAGTCAATAACACAGAGAAAAAAGGGGAGTCTATATACAATGTGTGCAAAAGGCATGAGGAGGTAGGCGAATAATTACAATATTGCAGATTAACACTGGAGTGATAAATGATCAGATGATCATGCACAGGTAGAGATATTGGTGTGCAAAAGAGCAGAAAAGTAAATAAATAAAAACTGTGGGGATGAGGTAGGTGAACATGGGTGTGCTATTTACCAATAGATTATGTACAGCTGCAGCGATCGGTTAGCTGCTCAGATAGCTGATGTTTGAAGTTGGTGAGGGAGATAAAAGTCTCCAACTTCAGCTTATTTTTGCAATTGCTCCAGTCACAGGCAGCAGAGAAGTGGAACGAAAGGCGGCCGAATGAGGTGTTGGCTTTAGGGATGATCAATGAGATACACCTGCTGGAGCGCGTGCTACGGATGGGTGTTGCCATCGTGACCAGTGAGCTGAGATAAGGCGGAGCTTTGCCTAGCATGGCCTTGTAGATGACCTGAAGCCAGTGGGTCTGGCGACGAATATGTAGCGAGGGCCAGCCGACTAGAGCATACAAGTCGCAGTGGTGGGTGGTATAAGGTGCTTTAGTGACAAAACGGATGGCACTGTGATAAACTGCATCCAGTTTGCTGAGTAGAGTGTTGGAAGCAATTTTGTAGATGACATCGCCGGGTCGAGGATCGGTAGGATAGTCAGTTTTACTAGGGTAAGCTTGGCAGCGTGAGTGAAGGAGGCTTTGTTGCGGAATAGAAAGCCGATTCTTGATTTGATTTTCGATTGGAGATGTTTGATATGGGTCTGGAAGGAGAGTTTGCAGTCTAGCCAGACACCTAGGTACTTATAGGTGTCCACATATTCAAGGTTGGAACCATCCAGTGTGGTGATGCTAGTCGGGCATGTGGGTGCAGGCAGCGATCGGTTGAAAAGCATGCATTTGGTTTTACTAGCGTTTAAGAGCAGTTGGAGGCCACGGAAGGAGTGTTGTATGGCATTGAAGCTCGATTGGAGGTTAGATAGCACAGTGTCCAATGACGGGCCGAAAGTGTATACAATGGTGTCGTCTGCGTAGAGGTGGGGTGAGGGAGCACCAGCATTATGGAGTATCACAATCACTCACAAGAGGAGGGGAAAAGGGGGAGAGATAGAGAGGAGAGAGACAAGAGGGGGAGAGGAGAAAAGAGGGGAGAGAGGAGGAGAGTGAAGAGGGGATCCACTCTGCTAGGGAGAGGGGAGAGAGGAGGAGAGGGGATCCACTCTGCTAGGGAGAGGGGAGAGAGGAGAGGGGATCCACTCTGCTAGGGAGAGGGGAGAGAGGAGGGGATCCACTCTGCTAGGGAGAGGGGAGAGAGGAGGGGATCCACTCTGCTAGGGAGAGGGGAGAGGGGAGAGAGGAGGAGAGGGGATCCACTCTGCTAGGGAGAGGGGTGAGGGGAGAGGGGAGAGAGGAGGGGATCCACTCTGCTAGGGAGAGGGGAGAGGGGAGAGAGGAGGAGAGGAGGGGATCCACTCTGCTAGGGAGAGGGGAGAGAGGAGAGGGGAGAGAGGAGGAGAGGGGATCCACTCTGCTAGGGAGAGGGGAGAGAGGAGGAGAGGGATCCACTCTGCTAGGGAGAGGGAGAGGGGGAGAGAGGAGGAGAGGGATCCACTCTGCTAGGGAGAGGGAGAGGGGAGAGGAGGAGAGGAGGAGAGGGGATCCACTCTGCTAGGGAGAGGGGAGAGAGGAGAGGGGAGAGAGGAGGAGAGGGGATCCACTCTGCTAGGGAGAGGGGAGAGAGGAGGAGAGGGGAGAGAGGAGGAGAGGAGGAGAGGGGATCCACTCTGCTAGGGAGAGGGGAGAGAGGAGGAGAGGAGGAGAGGAGATCCACTCTGCTAGGGAGAGGGGAGAGAGGAGGAGAGGGGATCCACTCTGCTAGGGAGAGGGGAGAGAGGAGGAGAGGAGGAGAGGGGATCCACTCTGCTAGGGAGAGGGGAGAGAGGAGGAGATCCACTCTGCTAGGGAGAGGGGAGAGAGGAGAGGGGATCCGATCTGCTAGGGAGAGGGGAGAGAGGAGAGGGGAGAGAGGAGTGGAGGAGAGGGGATCCACTCTGCTAGGGAGAGGGGAGAGAGGAGGAGAGGGGATCCACTCTGCTAGGGAGAGGGGAGAGAGGAGGAGAGGGGATCCACTCTGCTAGGGAGAGGGGAGAGAGGAGGAGAGGGGATCCACTCTGCTAGGGAGAGGGGAGAGAGGAGGAGAGGAGGAGAGGGGATCCACTCTGCTAGGGAGAGGGGAGAGAGGAGGAGAGGAGGAGAGGGGATCCACTCTGCTAGGGAGAGGGGAGAGAGGAGGAGAGGGGAGAGAGGAGGAGAGGGGAGAGAGGAGGAGAGGGGATCCACTCTGCTAGGGAGAGGGGAGAGAGGAGGAGAGGAGGAGAGGGATCCACTCTGCTAGGGAGAGGGAGAGGGAGGAGAGGATCCACTCTGCTAGGGAGAGGGAGAGAGGAAGAGAGGGATCCACTCTGCTAGGGAGAGGAGGAGAGGGATCCACTCTGTTAGGGAGAGGGGAGAGAGGAGGAGAGGGGATCCACTCTGCTAGGGAGAGGGGAGAGGGGAGAGGGGAGAGAGGAGGAGAGGGGAGAGAGGAGGAGAGGGGAGAGAGGAGGAGAGGGGAGAGAGGAGGAGAGGGGATCCACTCTGCTAGGGAGAGGGGAGAGAGGGGAGAGGGGATCCACTCTGCTAGGGAGAGGGGAGAGAGGGGAGAGGGGATCCACTCTGCTAGGGAGAGGGGAGGAGAGGGGATCCACTCTGCTAGGGAGAGGGGAGAGAGGAGGAGAGGGGATCCACTCTGCTAGGGAGAGGGGAGGAGAGGGGAGAGGGGAGAGAGGAGGAGAGGGGATCCACTCTGCTAGGGAGAGGGGAGAGAGGGGAGAGGGGATCCACTCTGCTAGGGAGAGGGGAGAGAGGGGAGAGGGGATCCACTCTGCTAGGGAGAGGGGAGAGGGGAGAGAGGAGGAGAGAGGAGGAGAGCGAGGAGAGGGGATCCACTCTGCTAGGGAGAGGGGAGAGAGGAGGAGAGGGTAGAGAGGAGGAGAGGGGATCCACTCTGCTAGGGAGAGGGGAGAGGGGAGAGAGGAGGAGAGGGGATCCACTCTGCTAGGGAGAGAGGAGGCGAGGGGAGAGGGAGAGAGGAGGAGGGGGATCCACTCTGCTAGGGAGAGGGAGAGAGGAGGAGAGGGGAGAGAGGAGGAGAGGGGAGAGAGGAGGAGAGGGAGAGAGAGGAGGAGAGGGGATCCACTCTGCTAGGGAGAGGGGAGAGGGGAGAGAGGAGGCGAGGGGAAAGGGGAGAGAGGAGGAGAGGGGATCCACTCTGCTAGGGAGAGGGGAGAGAGGAGAGAGGAGGAGAGGGGAGAGGGAGGCGAGGGAGAGGGAGAGAGGAGGAGAGGGGATCCACTCTGCTAGGGAGAGGGGAGAGGGGAGAGAGGAGGAGAGGGGGTCCACTCTGCTAGGGAGAGGGGAGAAAGGAGGCGAGGGGAGAGGGGAGAGAGGAGGAGAGGGGATCCACTCTGATAGGGAGAGGGGAGAGAGGAGGAGAGCGAGAAGAGGGGATCCACTCTGCTAGGGAGAGGGGAGAGAGGAGGAGAGGGGAGAGAGGAGGAGAGGGGATCCACTCTGCTAGGGAGAGGGGAGAGAGGAGGCGAGGGGAGAGAGGAGGAGAGGGGATCCACTCTGCTAGGGAGAGGGGAGAGGGAGAGAGGAGGAGAGGGGATCCACTCTGCTAGGGAGAGGGGAGAGGGGAGAGGAGGCGAGGGGAGAGGGGAGAGAGGAGGAGAGGGGAGAGGGGAGAGAGAGGAGAGGGGATCCACTCTGCTAGGGAGAGGGGAGAGGGAGAGAGGAGGAGAGCGAGAAGAGGGGATCCACTCTGCTAGGGAGAGGGGAGAGAGGAGGAGAGGGGAGAGGGAGAGAGGAGGAGAGGGGATCACTCTGCTAGGGAGAGGGGAGAGAGGAGGCGAGGGAGAGGGGAGAGAGGAGGCGAGGGGGAGAGGGGAGAGAGGAGGAGAGGGATCCACTCTGCTAGGGAGAGGGGAGAGAGGAGAGAGGAGGCGAGGGGAGAGGGGAGAGAGGAGGAGAGGAGAGAGAGGAGGCGAGGGGATCCACTCTGCTAGGGAGAGGGGAGAGGGGAGAGAGGAGGAGAGGGGATCCACTCTGCTAGGGAGAGAGGAGAGAACACAATGATTGATGGCTTCATTGTATGTATGGCTGTTCACCACTCTCTCCATGAAGAGACATGTCAATATGAAGACATGAATGCAACAGCCAATCTCTCTCTCAGCAGACTGACACCACTGTAAATACGGAGGCCGGAGTCTGTCCCAAATGACACCCTAATCCCCACGTAGTGCACAACATTGGCTCAGGGCCCACAGGGAATAGGGCTGGGAATGTAATATGGTTAAGAGGGGGAGACATGTTTTCCGGGTGGGGAGGGAAGATGTGTTTTATCTGCCTGGCGGACACCTTGCTGCCGTCGAGAATCAAACAGAAAAGCCTGTATTCAATTTCATAAACCAGACAGGGAGAGAAAGAGAGAGGGGTGGAGAGAGAGAGAGAGAGAGAGGGGTGGAGAGAGAGAGAGAGAGAGGGGTGGAGAGAGAGAGAGAGAGAGAGAGAGGGGTGGAGAGAGAGAGAGAGAGAGAGAGGGTGGAGAGAGAGAGAGAGAGAGAGAGAGAGAGAGAGAGGGGTGGAGAGAGAGAGAGAGAGAGAGGGGTGGAGAGAGAGAGAGAGAGAGGGTGGAGAGAGAGAGAGAGAGAGGGTGGAGAGAGAGAGAGGGTGGAGAGAGAGAGAGGGGTGGAGAGAGAGAGAGAGGTGGAGAGAGAGAGAGGGGTGGAGAGAGAGAGAGGGGTGGAGAGAGAGAGAGGGGTGGAGAGAGAGAGAGGGGTGGAGAGAGAGAGAGGGGTGGAGAGAGAGAGAGGGGTGGAGAATGAGAAAGGTAGAGGGGTAGAACGAGAGAGGTAGAGAGAGTAATTGAGAGGCAGAGGTAGAGAGAGAGGTAAGAGAGGCAGAAGTAGAGAGTGTGAGGTAGAGAGAGAGAAAAATACTGAAATCTTAACGAATACATTACATTGGAGAAAAGGCTAAAAAAATATATCCACTAAAGTCATCACATAATTTTAGAAAATACTTGACAGGATCAAGAAAATGTCCTTTTTTAAATCTGGAAAACCCCTGTTAAAGATAACAATTAGAATATGAAAACACATGACACGAGCATTATTAGTTGAATTGGTTGGCTTGTATGTAGTATAAAAGAAACAAAACCTTCCTCACAGTGGGAGACATTAATAAAACCTTCCTCCTCACAGTGAGAGACATTAATAAAACCTTCCTCCTCACAGTGGGGGACAGTAGTAAAACCTTCCTCCTCACAGTGGGAGACATTAGTAAAACCTTCCTCCTCACAGTGAGAGACATTAATAAAACCTTCCTCCTCACAGTGGGGGACAGTAGTAAAACCTTCCTCCTCACAGTGGGAGACATTAGTAAAACCTTCCTCCTCACAGTGAGAGACATTATTAAAACCTTCCTCCTCAGTGGGAGACATTAATAAAACCTTCCTCCTAACAGTGAGAGACATTAATAAAACCTTCCTCCTCACAGTGAGAGACATTATTAAAACCTTCCTCCTCAGTGAGAGACATTAATAAAACCTTCCTCCTCACAGTGAGAGACATTATTAAAACCTTCCTCCTCAGTGAGAGACATTAATAAAACCTTCCTCCTCACAGTGAGAGACATTATTAAAACCTTCCTCCTCAGTGAGAGACATTAGTAAAACCTTCCTCCTCAGTGAGAGACATTAGTAAAACCTTCCTCCTCAGTGGGAGACATTATTAAAACCTTCCTCCTCAGTGAGAGACATTAGTAAAACCTTCCTCCTCAGTGGGAGACATTAATAAAACCTTCCTCCTCACAGTGAGAGACATTAATAAAACCTTCCTCCTCACAGTGGGAGACATTGATAAGTGAAACAAAATGGCAGCCTAATCCCCATAGTTGGGATGCAATAACTTGTTCTTCGTCACATCAGTGTGTGATATTTACACAGACACTGGACTACACTCCTGAGAGAGGGGGGAGAGAGAGAGAGACTGAGGAGGAGACAGAGGGAGGAGAGAGAGAGAGAGGCAGAGGTGGAGAGGGAGAGAGAGGCAGAGGAGACAGAGGGAGGAGGGAGAGAGAGAGACAGAGGGAGGAGAGAGAGAGAGAGACAGAGGGAGGAGGGAGAGAGAGACAGAGAGAGAGGCAGAGGTGGAGAGAGAGAGAGGCAGAGGAGACAGAGGGAGGAGGGAGAGAGAGAGACAGAGGGAGGAGAGAGAGAGAGAGACAGAGGGAGGAGAGAGAGAGAGAGACAGAGGGAGGAGAGAGAGAGAGAGACAGAGGGAGGGAGAGAGAGAGAGACAGAGGGAGGAGAGAGAGAGAGACAGAGGGAGGAGAGAGAGAGAGAGACAGAGGGAGGAGAGAGAGAGAGAGACAGAGGGAGGAGAGAGAGAGAGAGACAGAGGGAGGAGAGAGAGAGAGACAGAGGGAGGAGAGAGAGAGAGAGACAGAGGGAGGAGAGAGAGAGAGAGACAGAGGGAGGAGAGAGAGAGACAGAGGG
The DNA here is from genome assembly GCF_021184085.1 of Oncorhynchus gorbuscha. NCBI lineage: Eukaryota > Metazoa > Chordata > Actinopteri > Salmoniformes > Salmonidae > Oncorhynchus > Oncorhynchus gorbuscha. The sequence goes on from NW_025749181.1 coordinate 21,549, forward strand.
AGGAGAGAGAGAGAGAGACAGAGGGAGGAGAGAGAGAGAGACAGAGGGAGGAGAGAGAGAGAGAGACAGAGGGAGGAGAGAGAGAGACAGAGGGAGGAGACAGAGGAGGAGGAGAGAGAGGCAAAGGGAGCGGGAGGAGGAGAGTGGGAGGGAAGAAGAGCGGAAGGAGGAGATAAAGGAAGGAAGAGAGATACGTATAGCTAGGTTTGATCTCTAATATAGAGGTGAAACTGATTATATTCGCGCTGCTCATGACACGCTGCTCACCACAGTTAGCTAGAAATCACGAGGTTCGGTCAGCTCTCCTTTATTTTTCTATCTGAATGAAGAGACAGGAACCACCATCTCTCCTCCATCTACCCCCCCCCCCCCAACTCAATATTCTCCACAGCCTCCTAAACACAGCAACTCAGATAGATGTTGACACATGCTTTGAGATAAATCCTCTTTCACACCACGTTAACTAATGTGTCCCTACAGAAACACAAAAAAACACAGTGGTAACAGAATGCCATTTACGATGATTAGGGGGTTTTCTTTGAGAGTGAAATCCCCCCCCCCCAGCAGCTCTTTAAAACAAAACAGTATCACCTCATAAAATTAGAAGATGGAATAGAGGCCTCTGTTCAGTTGCAAAGGGACTCAATCTCCAGGTAGGTGAGAAGAAATGTAGCTTTCCTTATTCTCCTGCTCTCTTGATTGGCTTTGGGAAGGATCGATATCACTGTGCTTTTTGAAAGATGTGTTTATAACCCACAATATTCATTCATTAAAGATGCTGGCGCCCACGGGAAGGCGAAGAGTGTGTGTGGTGAGTGAGAGTGTGTGTGGTGAGTGAGAGTGTGTGTGGTGAGTGAGTGTGTGTGTGGTGAGTGAGTGTGTGTGTGGTGAGTGAGTGTGTGTGTGGTGAGTGAGTGTGTGTGTGGTGAGTGAGTGTGTGTGTGGTGAGTGAGTGTGTGTGTGGTGAGTGAGTGTGTGTGTGGTGAGTGAGAGTGTGTGTGGTGAGTGAGAGTGTGTGTGGTGAGTGAGAGTGTGTGTGGTGAGTGAGAGTGTGTGTGGTGAGTGAGAGTGTCTGGTGAGTGAGAGTGTGTGTGGTGAGTGAGAGTGTGTGTGTGGTGAGTGAGAGTGTCTGTGGTGAGTGAGAGTGTGTGTGGTGAGTGAGAGTGTGTGTGGTGAGCGAGAGTGTGTGTGGTGAGTGAGAGTGTGTGTGGTGAGCGAGAGTGTGTGTGGTGAGTGAGAGTGTGTGTGGTGAGTGAGAGTGTGTGTGGTGAGTGAGAGTGTGTGTGGTGAGTGAGAGTGTGTGGGTGAGTGAGAGTGTGTGTGGGTGAGTGAGAGGGTGTGTGGTGAGGAGAGGGTGTGTGGTGAGTGAGAGTGTGTGTGGTGAGTGAGAGGGTGTGTGGTGAGTGAGAGGGTGTGTGGTGAGTGAGAGTGTGTGTGTATTAGGTGGGGGGGGTGTAAATGACTCATGGTTTGATTTCCCTGCTGTATAAATGGGATCCTCTAGAGAAGGCAGTGTTCATATCGTCTCTCCATCTCTCTCAATTTTCAATTCAATTCAATTCAATGGGGCTTTATTGGCATGGGAAACATATGTTTATATTGCCAAAGCAAGTGCAATTAACTAACGTAAGAAGAAACAAAAAAACATTGAAAACATTTTTACATCAAACATTGCAAGGAGTGTTTCAATATTTTAGTTTAAAAAACATGTTCCACCTTTATTTAACTAGGCAAGCCAGTTAAGAACAAATTCTTATTTACAATGATGGCCCTACCCCGGCCAAACTCAGACGACGCTGGGCCAATTGTGCGCCTCCCTGTGGGACTCCCAATCACGGCCGGATGTGATACAGCCTGGATTCGAACCAGGGACTCAGGGAAAACAGTTGTCTTGTGAATAGTAGGGGAAGAGGTCGGCATATGATTGGAGGATAACGCTGTCAGTCTCAGGAATGTCAGGACGAAACAGAACATCTGGAAGAGGTCGGCATATGATTGGAGGATAACGCTGTCAGTCTCAGGAATGTCAGGACGAAACAGAACATCTGGAAGATGTCGGCATATGATTGGAGGATAATGTTAGAAAGAGCATTCTATGTGATGTCCCACCCCACCTGACTTATCATTATCATTATTATTATCATCTAATCTGTCTATCTGGCAGGCGTTAGGTGCTGCATCTATCTGACAGGCGCAAGGCTCTACATCTGTCTGTCTGGCAGGCGTTAGGTGCTGCATCTATCTGGCAGGCGCAAGGCTCTACATCTGTCTATCTGGCAGGCGTTAGGTGCTGCATCTATCTATCTGGCAGGCGTTAGGCGCTGCATCTATCTGGCAGGCGTTAGGCGCTGCATCTATCTGGCAGGCGTTAGGCGCAGCGTCTATCTGGTAGGCGCAGGCGCAGCGTCTATCTGGCAGGCGTAGGCGCAGCGTCTATCTGGCAGGCGTTAGGCGCAGCGTCTATCTGGCAGGCGTTGGGGCGCTGCATCCGTCTATCTGGCAGGCGTTAGGCGCAGCATCTATCTGGCAGGCGTTAGGCGCAGCATCTATCTGGCAGGCGTTAGGCGCAGCATCTATCTGGCAGGCGTTAGGCGCTGCATCCGTCTATCTGGCAGGCGTTAGGCGCAGCATCTATCTGGCAGGCGTTAGGCGCCGCATCTATCTGGCAGGCGTTAGGCGCCGCATCTATCTGGCAGGCGTTAGGCGCAGCGTCTATCTGGCAGGCGTTAGGCGCTGCGTCTATCTGGCAGGCGTTAGGCGCTGCGTCTATCTGGCAGGCGTTAGGCGCAGCGTCTATCTGGCAGGCGTTCTATCTGGCAGGCGCAGGCGCAGCGTCTATCTGGCAGGCGTTAGGGCGCTGCGTCTATCTGGCAGGCGTTAGGCGCTGCATCTATCTGGCAGGCGTTAGGCGCAGCGTCTATCTGGCAGGCGCAGGGGCGAGCGTCTATCTGGCAGGCGTTAGGGCGCAGCGTCTATCTGCAGGCGCAGGCGCAGCGTCTATCTGGCAGGCGTTAGCGCAGCGTCTATCTGGCAGGCGTTAGGCGCAGCGTCTATCTGGCAGGCGCAGGCGCAGCGTCTATCTGGCAGGCGTTAGGCGCAGCGTCTATCTGGCAGGCGTTAGGCGCAGCGTCTATCTGGCAGGCGTTAGGCGCTGCGTCTATCTGGCAGGCGTTAGGCGCTGCATCCGTCTATCTGGCAGGCGTTAGGCGCTGCATCCGTCTATCTGGCAGGCGTTAGGCGCTGCATCTATCTGGCAGGCGTTAGGCGCTGCATCTATCTGGCAGGCGTTAGGCGCTGCATCTATCTGGCAGGCGTTAGGCGCTGCATCTATCTGGCAGGCGTTAGGCGCAGCATCTATCTGGCAGGCGTTAGGCGCAGCATCTATCTGGCAGGCGTTAGGCGCCGCATCTATCTGGCAGGCGCTAGGCGCCGCATCTATCTGGCAGGCGTTAGGCGCCGCATCTATCTGGCAGGCGTTAGGGCGCCGCATCTATCTGGCAGGCGTTAGGCGCCGCATCTATCTGGCAGGCGTTAGGCGCCGCATCTATCTGGCAGGCGTTAGGCGCCGCATCTATCTGGCAGGCGTTAGGCGCCGCATCTATCTGGCAGGCGTTAGGCGCCGCATCTATCTGGCAGGCGTTAGGCGCCGCATCTATCTGGCAGGCGTTAGGCGCCGCATCTATCTGGCAGGCGTTAGGCGCCGCATCTATCTGGCAGGCGTTAGGCGCTGCATCTATCTGGCAGGCGTTAGGTGCAGCATCTATCTGGCAGGCGTTAGGCGCCGCATCTATCTGGCAGGCGTTAGGCGCTGCATCCGTCTATCTGGCAGGCGTTAGGCGCTGCATCCGTCTATCTGGCAGGCGTTACCATTTCATCTTTCAATCTCAACTGTTGTTAATTTTTAAATGTTGTCCCTGGAGATGTGTCCAGCATACAACACAACAATGGGGATGAATGATGAGGATCCTTCAACATAAAAACAGAGCACTTAGCATTCTAATTGTAACGTGCCGCTGTCGGCTAGTCTCTTATGTTGTCAAAACGGAATTCAATAGTTGGAACAAGGAGAGACTGAGCTACACAATTAATACATCTGCTGTCTGACAGGATGAATCTACCTTTGACTCAGCTCAACCACAGCAGCGACTCCTACACGAAAACCCATCTAGTCACACACACACACACACACACACACACACACACACACACACACCACACACACACACACACACACACACACACACACACACACACACACAAAAAAGAAAGGCAGGCCAGCAGCTACCAGCAGGCTAGGAGCAGGCTAACTGAAGGCATCAATAGCAGACTAGCTCTAGCTGCAGGCATCAATAGCAGACTAGCTCTAGCTGCAGGCATCAATAGCAGACTAGCTCTAGCTGCAGGCATCAATAGCAGGCTAGCTGCAGGCATCAATAGCAGGCTAGCTGCAGGCATCAATAGCAGACTAGCTGCAGGCATCAATAGCAGACTAGCTGCAGGCATCAATAGCAGACTAGCTGCAGGCATCAATAGCAGGCTAGCTGCAGGAACATCAATAGCAGACTAGCTGCAGGCATCAATAGCAGGCTAGCTGCAGGCATCAATAGCAGACTAGCTGCAGTGGCATCAATAGCAGACTAGCTGCAGGCATCAATAGCAGACTAGCTGCAGGCATCAATAGCAGACTAGCTGCAGGCATCAATAGCAGACTAGCTGCAGGCATCAATAGCAGGCTAGCTGCAGGCATCAATAGCAGACTAGCTGCAGGCATCAATAGCAGACTAGCTGCAGGCATCAATAGCAGACTAGCTGCAGGCATCAATAGCAGACTAGCTGCAGCATCAATAGCAGACTAGCTGCAGGCATCAATAGCAGGCTAGCTGCAGGCATCAATAGCAAGCTAGCTGCAGGCATCAATAGCAGACTAGCTGCAGGCATCAATAGCAGGCTAGCTGCAGGCATCAATAGCAGACTAGCTGCAGGCATCAATAGCAGACTAGCTGCAGGCATCAATAGCAGACTAGCTGCAGAAGTACTCAGCAGACTAGCTGCAGGTAGCATCACAGTAGACTAGCTGCAGGCATCAATAGCAGACTAGCTGCAGGCATCAATAGCAGGCTAGCTGCAGGCATCAATAGCAGGCTAGCTGCAGGCATCAATAGCAGGCTAGCTGCAGGCATCAATAGCAGACTAGCTGCAGGCATCAATAGCAAAGGCTAGCTGCAGGCATCAATAGCAGACTAGCTGCAGGCATCAATA